>NC_134360.1:25970256-26245504 GCF_048569485.1 Anomaloglossus baeobatrachus | reverse complement strand
CGAGACATCATCGGATTTCTTCCACCTCCCCAGAACATAACTCATCTGTGATCCCATTTAACCAATTTCATCAGGCGAGATTTTTGTCTCTTAAAATTAGCCTAAAATTAGATCAGAAGCGATTGACGAACAGTGTGTTATGAGCACACCATGGCTGACATGTTACAGCAATTCACTCGTGGGGTTGCGTGTATGGGCTAGGGTGAGAACGGCACTTTGGTATGGGTAAGGCCGGCCATACACATTAGGTGGCTGTTGGCTGAACGATCCTTTGGTAGAGCATTAGGTCAGCAGTGTCTCCGCTGACACTCCTATACAGATCAGCACTCACTTGGCCGAGCACTCCTGTGCTTTCTATGGTGGCATATCCCAGGGAGAGCAATACAATTGGTGTAATGCCCATACCGGCGTCCCCGCGCCGTCCTGCACCATTTCCCCGATAGGGACATCGGTTCTCTCACCTGCCCAGCTATCCTGCAGTGGCTGCCCCTCTCCAGTCCATGCTACTGCCTCCAAGAGCCTGTGTACACCCTGCATGCTTCTTGCTACTGCCCAAAGGGTGCACGCGTGGCCATGCCCCCTTTTCTTAAAGGACCAAAAGCTCCCTGACCTGGAAGTGCCTCTTAGGTCAGCTGAGAGGTTTAAGGCACCTTCCCCTTAAGGGAGGTGCCTGGGAAATGAGTTCTCAACATTGCTAGTTCTTAGGTCCCATTGTTCTGCTGCTGATTTGTGACTCTGTTTCAGTGCACTCCTTCTGCTGCTGATATGATCACCTATGCTGACTGTCTGCTATGATACTAGCAGCTGCAAGTATCTACACCGGTCGCTACTGCTGTAACCATCCATCCATCCCGGATGGATCCTCAACTCTGTCTGCTCCTGCAGTTGCTACTACCAGAGAATGTATTGTGTATGTGGCGCCAGCTGCAGGGGTACCGCAGATCCTCTATGGCTGCCCTCTGCTGGCTGCTTACCAACGTGCTGCGACCTCTATATTATGGACACTTCTATACGGCTGGCACAATACTGTGATCCCTCCTGTGTGGTGTGTGACACCCTGGACTAGTCAAGTCATCCCAGGTAGACACACACACACACACACACACACACACACACACACCCTCCCCGAGTAGGTGACAGCAGCCAACCAAAAAACCCTTGTCACCACCCTCCAGGTTTCATGTCCACACCAGGGGGGGCGGAACCAAGCATTTGGCTCCGCCCACCGAGGAGTTCACAGGCCTGGAGGCGGGAAAAGACACAAGTTCAGAGGTGTCTAGAGAGTAGTCTTGAAAGTGAAGGAGGGAGGACGAGTTCAAGTGCAGACCTGTGACCAGGCCTGCCAATAGACTTCTCCGGTGGCTGGGTCGGAGTCCAGTCACCTTTGGCAAAGAGGCAGATGGTGGTGGCCGCCTGCAGGAGCTGGGATTACAGTCGGTGGAACCGTAGGGACCGGGGTCAGGCGGTGACCCGCCGGTAGCGAACCGGGGAACCGAAGCACCAGGAGGGGTACTCAGACCCAGTACAAAGCCCTGAACCGACAGGGCCGAGTCAGATCAACTGATTGAGGACTGGACTTAAGGACCTATCCCACACAAGTCCCGTTAGAAGACAACAGCCCAACCATACAGGGTAAAGCCACCGCCAAGGCATAGAGACCCAAAGGGCCAGTGTCTGCGGGCAAACGGGCTCCTACGGCATATACCAGTCGGGGAGCTTAGGCATAGGAGTCAAACATTCTTACAAAGAGGTGCAGGAGAAAGGCGGAAACCACCAACCTATTCTGGGAGAAGCTGCAGCCGGCTGCGGGCCCAGTTCATCACTCCCTTTGGTTTACCAGAGACTCGAGTGTATTATGTCATAGTGAGTACACCAGTGCCTTCGGGCGGCGCACCGCGCCGCTCAGCATCAGCACCCAGCACGCACCCGCTCCCACGCCTCAGTACCTCCCTCGGGCCCCCGGGACCATCGCTCCCCTACCCACAGAGGGGTCAACACCAAGCTGCGCAACACTGTTCCCAAGAGGCCTAGTTAACGGCAGCGGTGGTGTCCATCCATTCACCACAACCCGTGGGTGGCGTCACGAACTTACATCCCAAACCACCGCGGTTCCGGCCGTGGAACCACCCCGTCAAGTCCCTGCGTGTAGCGCCAACTCCCTTGCAGAGCGACGTGACCCCTGGGTCCGTGAGAGGCTCGAGCCACCACCCACCGTACGAGCAAGGATCCGAGCGGCTCGGCGGTCACAGCCGAGCCCGCGGGGCGGTACATGGTTCATACGATGATTTGAGAATTATTTTTCAATTTTTTCTCCACATTAAACGTTGGTCACCCATCATATACATATATTCCTATCTATATAAAAGGCATATAGGTCAATAATAATTGGCCTCTATATTGCAGCCGGCAGCTTTCTAATAAATAGACCGGTCTGACTTGCGACGCGGTCCTGCAATATGCAAGAAATAAAGTCATTTAGTAAATGACAGGGCGAAATGCCAGGTAATTACTTAGGTCATGAGATGAATGATGGAGACCAACTGCTGGTTAATCAAACAAGGCACCTACAAAGCAGATATAACGGAGAGGAGAATGGACTGATTGTGGACTACCTGTAAATACAATGCGCTGCTGTGCCCTGCACAGACAGGAGCGGATTTCCCATAGGATTGTGTGATGGAGCCGGCTTTGGGGTTGACAAGGTCAACAGTGTGGGTGATGGATGTGGTTTAGGACACTGATAACAATAAATGATGGAAATTTCTGTTAATAGTTGCCCTTGAATCAGATGTTACTGCACTTTTTGTCTGAAAGAAAAGAAGGTAAGTTAAGGTCGAAGCCGCGGATTTTGGAGGGGACTCGTCAAAAGTGTAACGAGTGCGGGGACCTCCTGACTCTACAGAACTAAAAGGAATATTAGTACGAAGAAGTATCAAGCGAACGGCGAAAGGGAAGGGAAACCCTGTGTCTAGTAAAAGGGAAGATGGTGACCCCTGGTCAAACTATCACTGGTCCCTGGGGTCCCTCACCACCGTAGATAGAACTACATTGTCTCCTGCACGGCAGTCCGGCACGCTCCTCTTCTGATTGACAGCTCACTATAAAATGTACAATCTCTATTGAGAGCCTGTGGTGTGGGCAGAGGTAGCTCTCTCAGCTTTAATCTATAATAACTAAATCTAAAAATTCTGATTGTGTCCGAACTGCTGCACCCAATAATCTAAGTGACACATCACTGGACTCAGGATCTCTTTCACGCAAGGTATGGGGAAGTACCAAGCAAATGACGAAAGAGAAGTGAAACCCTGTGTCTAGAGAAGGGAAGATAGTGACCCATGATCAAATATACTGCTGGTCCCTGGGGTCCCGCACCAACCTAGATAGGTTCTGCAGCTATGTGCCAAGTCGGATACCTGACCCTATGTATCCCTAGTGGTGGACCCTAAATATGGAACGGATGGGATGAGCTCTTAGTCAACCCCACTAAACACTATAGAAGACACAAGGGGAAATGTGCATGAACTACTTATCTACAGATGACTCGGGCAGGAATTCAGCAGAGGAGTATAAGGTTTGAATAACCTGAAAATATCACCAGCACCAGTCCAAAGAAAGGAAGGATTATATAAACACCAAGGAAATACTGATGATCAGCAGCTTGGTGGAAGGAGAGCTCCTGCTGGGTCCAAAAGGGGCAAATTAATCCAGCAGGAAAGCTCCCTATACCAATGAATACTGACAGCAGGAACAATGGAAAGTCAGGGAGCATTCTGCACAGCCAGACACTGTGACCTTCTATAGCCAGAAACCACATGACTGTCTGTCACCTATGACACAAAGGGCCCATATATTGTTCTTGCACAGGGCCCCTTTTCTGTTGGTGTCTGCCACAGGATTAGTTAGAGCAACAGGGTTACGCTGATTGTCTCCAAGAGATATACTAAAAAAAAATGATGTCTTTAAGACCTATGACTCTTTTCCTGCCTTATCATCATCTGTTGTGAAGAGTCGTTAGGCATCTACGTAAATCAGATGGTCGGCTGGTCCAGCTAAGATTTCAAGGCTCACCCAACTTTACTCTTTTGTGTATGGGTAGGTATATTTTTGGTTTATTTTGCTAATTTGGACTCATGCAAATGGCTATTTGATAGCTCAGTTTTGTGGTATGCAGGTGCCCTCTACTCTACCTCCGATGACCACCAATAGTGCACAGTGATCCAAGAATGGGCACTACATAGGGTATGTGTGACGCCCTGGACTAGCCAGGTAGTCACAGGTAGGCCCTTACACAAACACCTTCCCGCCTTAATAAGGTGACAGCAGCCAACCTACAAAAACCTTGTCACCTCCCTCAGGGTTTGATGTCCACACCAGGGGACGGAGCCAAGCGGTTGGAAATCGGAGCACCAGGAGGGGTACTCAGGGTACGAGGCCCAGAAACAACTGGACCGAGTCAAATCAACTGATTGAGGACTGGACTTTAGGCCCTTTCCCACCTAAGACCCGATTGAAGACAACAGCCCAACGATAGGGGTAGAAAGCCACCGCCCAGGCATCGAGACCCCACGGGCCAGCATCTACGGGCACACGGGCTCTACTGGCATACACCAGGCTGGGGAGCGGACTACCATTCCTCAGGCATAGGAGTCATCATTTCTACAAATGTGAGGTGCAGGAGAAAGGGGGAAACCATCAACCTGAAAAGGGGAAAAGCGCAGCCGGCTGCGGGCACCGTCCACCATCTTGTTTGGTTTACCAGAGACTCCAGCGTGTTTGTAATAGTGAGTACAACAGTTCCTTCGGGCCGCGCACCGCGCCACACTGCACCGACACGTCCCAGCATCATCATCCATCCTTCCCGCCTCAGCACCTCTCTCGGGCCCCCGGGACCATCATCCCCCCCTACCCACGGAGGGGGTCAACACCAAGCTGCGCAACACCATCCCCGGGAGCCTAGTCAACGGCAGCGGTGGTGTCCATCCATTCACCACAACCCGTGGGTGGCATCACGAACTTAATCCCCAAACAACCGCAGCCCTGGCCGTGGACCTCTCCACCGAACACCACCCCTCATGTAGCACCAGTAACCCCCCCTTTCAGAAGCGACGTGGCCACCGGGTCCGTGAGGAGCTCGAGCCACCCACCGACGAGCACGGATCCGAGTGGCTCAGCAGCTGGCCGAGCCCCGGGCGGTACATATGCAGCGGTGAACTTCTGCTGGGTGCGGTTCCGGGTATTAGCTGATCATGAGGTACCTAGGGTTCTAACGATAGGTCAGATTATTTTAGTTTTTAGACAACCCTTTTAAAGGGAACCAACCATCAGGATTTTCCTACATAAATTAATGCCAGTGCTATACTGGTGCTATCATGCTGATTCTATACATACCTTTAGTTGTGAGATCGGATGTATACTTTCTGAAATACAGGCAAGTAAAGTTTGAGAAATGCACTGTTATTTGATTGGTAGGTGCTACAGAATATCTAATAGGTAAATTGGGTTTTGATAGTTATTCCCACGTCTGCTGCCTGTCCTTCCTCCCCCTGTTTCTGTTAATACGGGGGAGGGAGAAAGGATAAGGGGAGGAAGGACAGGCAGCAAACAGGGGCGGGAATAGCAAACAAAACCCGACCTACCTATTAAATATTTTGTTGCATCCATTATCAAATAACAGTGCATTTCACGAACTTTACTTGCCTGTATCTCAGAAATTATAAATCCGATCTCACAAGGAAAGGTATGTATAGAATCAGCATGATAGCGCCAGTATAGCACTGGATTAAGTTTATATAGGAAAATCCTGGTGGTTGGTCCTCTTTAAGGATTGGCTGGTAGGTCCTTGTATGGTTTTTGTCCTTGGGTTCAAATACTTGTAAATATACCATAATCACACATCTTCAGTATTAATGTCTATGCAATTAACACTGGGAAATAATCCTCAGAATGTGAGTTAACAAGTTACTTTTATGTGGCAGATAGTTACTGAGTTCTTTAGATTGCGCTTCATGGGCTGTGCAGCCTCGCACTGCGCTGGCGTCCACCTGCCCATTATCACAGCATCCCTGGATGTCCTATCCCAGTGCGGTCAGCGATGTGACCGCTCTCGAGGAAGGCCGGCCTCTCCCATGTATTCACTTCTCAGTATGAGCAGGGAGCGGCGGCAATGAAAGGTTAATGAATGTGCACAAATTCCTGTGACATCATGGGACATCCTAGATGTTTCCTGTGTTTAGTTCTGTATCCAAGGCAGAGGTTCCATAACTGGAGGAGAGCATCCGAACGAGGAAAACTCACCAAATTATACGACAATGGTCATCAACCCAAGAGTCTTCTTCAGCTCTTGTAAAACGTATGCTCATGGCATGCTGGGAGTTGTAGTTTTACAACAATTAGAAAGCAATAAGTTTGAGGTCACTGCTATGTGGTATATATACATTGTTATGAAAAGGAGGAAAAGGGGAACACTGTGTCTAGCGAAGGGGGAGATGGTGATGACTCGCCCACCCCAGGGCTTTGGGACAACCCGGTGTCGGGCCGGACTAGTCCGGGGGTAGTCAGTGGTGGCGGGGCCCGACTCCGTGACCCTGGTGGGGTCAACTAACATGGCAGTTGTGGGGGTGGTAACTTTAATTACCGTTTGTGGAAATATGCGTGATGCCACCTGTGGTTTGCGGCTTTGGAGCCGCTGCTGCTGGATGAGACCTCCAGGGCTGATGTAATGGCAGCTGGGATGGTTCTGCTCCCCACAGAGCGGTACCCCGGGGCAGCCGTTGGTGCTTATTAAAGTCTATGGTGCTTTGGAAATGGTGCAGGGCTAATCAGGACAGTGAAAAGAACCGACACAAACAACAGTCTCTTTACCTTTTTTTCTTTTACTTTGCAACAGTCCAGTACTGGGAGACCGTCACAGGTGGTGAAGGGGATCCGGTCGGACTGGAAGTACCTGGGGTGATCTCCTTGGCCAGTCGAGTATTGAGGCCTACTCCCTGTTCTTCCTTTGCTTCTACAGGACCCTGCACTCTGGGTTTAGCAATGGCCCTCTTGCTGCTGGGACTGGTGGTACGTCCCTTTCTCGTAGGATAGGCTGCGCAGGCCCTCTCTGATTCTTCCCCGCTGGGGTCCACACCGGGCCCTGGTGATGCAGCTGTACCTTCGGGTTGTTTTGGGGGCCAGGAGACCTACAGTCCTCCTACCCTTCGGATTCGGTTACTGGGGAATCCAACACCCTGGCAACCACAGACGCCGATGTCCAATTTTCAATGTGTTCCTCTGAGGCGAACAGGATCTGACCAGTTCTCCCCTAGGATCTTCTCTTTGCCTCGCTACGGCTCCTGCTTTTCTGGGTTGAGCTACCCTTGCTCCAAACCCCAGCTCACAAGACCGTCTACTCAGCTCCTCTCTCCTTGAACTTCCCTAACAGACTAACTAAATCCTCCCTCAGGTCAGGGCTTAAGGGAGTGCTCCCTGGAACTCCAGGTTTAGAGCTCCCTCTGCTGGCCTGAGGGAGGAACGGTGTTGAATGTTGGTACTTACTGGCCAATAGACTTCCCCAATTACCTCCAGGCTCAGCATTAACCCTTTGGAGGGGCAACACTGTTGTGGCAACCAGATCCTGGGGCGCCACACTGACCCCTGACCAAACCTACTGCTATCCCCTGGCTTCCCTCACCACCCTAGATAGGTTTTGCACCTATGGGCCGAGCAGGATACCTGACCCTGAACTGTGCCATAGGTAAGGAGCGGATGGGATGAGCGCTTAGTCAACCCCACTAAGCTCTAAAGAAGACACGGGGATAACAAAAGTTAACAAACTTATCTCTAGATGACTCAGGGAGACGAACTGCAACAATCACAAAGATTTTCCAGATGTATGCAAGCAGCCTGTTTGCACTGAAGACTTTTAAAGGGTATAGGAGCTATCATCAGAAGTGAGCGTATATAAAGACAACAAGGGAAGTGCTGATGCAAGCAGCTGAAAGGCTGAAGAACTCTGCAGGGTGCTAAAGGGAAGGGGATGAAAACCAAGAAGAAATAATAGAAGGTCAGGAAACAGTTTACCCTGCCAAACGCTGTGACCTTCTATAGTCGGCCACCACAGAACTGTCTGTCACCTGTGACATTAGGGGAGCAAGTGTATACATAGGATGAGTGGATAGTCCTCAGACCAATCTTATACTCGGTGGCAGTGCTGGTGATTGCTGACCAAACTTAAGGCTGGCCTCTGGCTTCACTCACCACCCTAGATAGGTTCCACACCTATGCGCCGAGCCGGATACCTGACCCTGGTTAACAATTAAGTAGGCCTTAGGTAGGAAGCAGATGGGATGAGCGCTTAGTCAACCCCACTAAGCTCCAAAAAAGACAAAAAGGATGACACAGGGGGAAAGTGAACGATAAACTTATCTCTAGATGACTCAGGGAGAGGAACTGCAACAACCACAAAGATTCTCCAGATGTAATCAAGCCGACTGCTTGCACTGAAAACTTGCAAAGGTTATAAGAGCTATCACAAGCAAAGAGTAAGGGGAAATTATGGTGTATAAAGAAGTGCTGATGAAAAGCAGCTGAAAAAAGCTGAAGAACTCCTCAGATTCCTAAAGGGAAAAGGATGAAAACCATGCACAAATAATAGAAGGTGAGGGAGCAGTTTCAGTTTATGCAGCCAAACGTTTATACCTTCTATAGCTGGACAGCACCGAGTAATAGGAAGTCAAGGTTGTTACGCTCACCAAGGAGCAGCGAGCACCCGAAGGTGGACCCACTGGACCGTGCACCGGACTCCCCTGAGAAGGCGACCAGCAGCGAACCCCTATACAGGGACTGTGCGGCGCCTCCCCAGAAGGCCTAAATGCACGGCAGCCAGGAACCGGTAGTAGGAGTCTCTGTAGGGCCAGGTGTAGCAAGGTTGTGACGTCCACAGCCGGCAGGACACGGAAACTGCACCAGAGATGTTCACAGCAGGTGACGTCCGCAGCAGGTACGGCACGGATAATGTCCACGGCAGGTAGGGCACGGTGACGTCCACTGTCGGTATGAGCGGTGACGTCCACAGCAGGTACGGCACAGATAATGTCCACGGTAGGTAGGGCACGGTGCCGTCCACTGTCGGTATGAGCGGTGACGTCAACAGCCGGAATGGTACGGATGGCACTATGGTGAGACAAGGGATTAGAACCAGGTATCAATGCACAGAAAACAGCACAAGGGGTCTGGACACTGGCAAGGCTCTAATGGAAGCGTTGCTCGGGCGCCTGCTGCTGGGGGAGGTGAACCTAAATAGCCATTAGGTAACAGGTGACCTCTGAGGTCACTTCCAGAAAACGGGGCATACCGCTTTAAGAAAGGGAGCGTGGCCTCGCGCGCAGCCTAGAGTCACTTACTTCAGCTCTGTGTAAGGAAGGGAGACAGGAAGAGGCTGCAGCATGCCTGGGAGCAGGACGCACATCAGGACCCGGAGCAGGAGCAGCGCCTGCAGAGCCATGGGACCGGTAAGAGGAAGGCCGTCGCTGCCTGGGGCTATGACTGGAAGTGCTAGTGGGAGCCATGCTGGGACTGGGCACATGTGAGGGAGCGCGCCCCCCACGGGGTCTGGTGGGACCAGGCGCTGCAAAGGTATATAAAGAAATAAGGGAAGTGCTGATGAAAAGCAGCTGAAAGGCTGAAGAACTCTGCAGGGTCCTAAAGGGAAAGGAATAAAATCCAAACAGAAATAATAGAAGGTCATGGTGCAGTTTACACAGCCAAACATTGTGACCTTCTATAGCCAGACACCACAGAACTGTATCACTCATGACATTAGGGGAGAAAGTGTATACATAAGATGAGTGGATAGTCCTCAGACCAATTTTATACTATGTGACAGTGCCAACCAGCATTTCTGTTCTCATGCCAATTCGGAATGAGAAACAAATTGCTGCAGGCTGTGAGTGGCAGCGTATATCAGATGGCGTGCACCCATTTTGGGTGTGTGCAAAGTATCAGACTGCACTTGGATGACATCAGAGTTCAGTCTGATTTATGCAGAGTAAGACTATGGAGAAGATGGAGAAATTAAGATCTCGGTCTTCTCTGCTGCTGTGATACGATTCTCCTATGGAAAAGAATCGGATCACAGTAAACGACACTCTGCTCACACTCTGATCTCGGAAGAGAGGATCATCGCTCGTGTGAGTGCTGCCTTACTCTTTTTACGTACGACGTTTCTTATCACTTCTGGTAAGTTTTGAGACTTTTGGTCAGTTACTTTTTTTTTAGCATGATTGTGTATGGTGAGGTATGAAGGTTTGCATTTCCTACATATCATTGTATTGCTCTGCTTCTGGGGCCCGGTGAGCAGAAGAATGAAAGAGAAGGGGCCTGGACTACTAGCATGTCCGGGCCCCCTGTGTGCTTCTGCTCACCGGGTGTGCCCTCCAATGTGCATCCAGCTGAAGCAAGCCAAGACCTGGGGTCCACGGGCCCCCCCCATCACCCCCTTTTCTGCTCCACTGACCCTGCCTCTAGTGTAGCACATGGCTAATTTGCATGCTCCAACCCCAACCCTTCACATGCAAATTATGTATAGTAGCCGAAGCGACACTGCTGAAGAGGCCGGTGGAGAGGGGGGCCCAGGGTAGTTACTTAGCTTTATTAAGCCCCGGGCCGGCCGGGCCCCCCTCTTCACCAGACCCCAGTCACAGCCGCAGCAGAGGGGCCCGGCCAGCCCGGTGCTTAATAAAGCTTAAGTAACTACCCCGGGCCCCCCTTTTCACCAGGCCCCATACACCAATCATGATTGTAATGCCCTGACAGTAGCCCTGATGTAGGTATTTGCCTTACCATCTGCAATCAATCATTCTCCCAGTGGCACAGCGTACAATAAACCTCTGAGCTGTACGGCCTCCGTCCTATGGAAGAAGATAACTTTGTGCTTTATGGTTGGAGATAATAATGTAATTTAATATCACACCGTATCGTAAATATATAAACTGCAAGTTGTAATAAAATATCAGTTACTGAGTCTCTTGCCAGGACGACTAGTCAAACTATTCATGGCATTGCTACACCACCAGGAAGATCACCCACATAGGTGCCACAATTGTGCACAATTTGGCTTGGCTTTGGGGTCCCTCTATGATTTGCATTCAGGACCCCACAAGTGATATATAAATTCCGTGATACTGATATAATGATCTGTGGACATAGCGCCACCTGTTGGTCATACTAGGTAGAGAAGATAATTCTATAAGTCCAATTTGACGTGGTAACGCACCCCCAGTGATTTATAGGGCTATGGGGGTCGCCATATAAAAACCGAAGACCATGGAATGAGAGCCTCAAGGTTTACAGTATATTTCTCCCTATAATAGCTCTGCTTGCTGCTGCAAACTTCTGAATAATTTTTAGACAATTAAGTATTCTATTTCTTTCCTTAAAGAGGTTCTGCAGCCTCTTGATGATTGCTCACAAGTTCTCAATGGGATTAAGATCTGGGGAGTTTCCAGGCCATGGACCCAAAATCTCTCTGTTTTGTTCCATGAGCCATTTAGTGATCACCTTTGCTTTATGGCAAGGTACTCCATCATGCTGGAAAAGGCATTGTTGGGGCCAAACTGCTCTTGGACAGTTGGGAGAAGTTGCTCTTGGAGGACATTCTGGTACCATTCTTTATTCATGGCTGTGTTTTTAGGCAAGACTGTGAGTGAGCCGATTCCCTTGGCTGAGAAGCAACCCCACACATGAATGGTTTCAGGATGCTTAACAGTTGGCATGAGACAAGACTGGTGGTAGCGCTCACCTCTTCTTCTCCTAATAAGCTGTTTTCCAGATGTCCCAAACAATCGAAAAGGGGATTCATCTGAGAAATGACTTTCCCCCAGTCCTCAGCAGTCCACTCCCTGTACCTTTTGCAGAATATCAGTCGGTCCCTGATGTTTTTTCTGGAGAGAAGTGGCTTCTTTGCTGCCCTCCTTGAAACCAGGCCTTGCTCCAGCAGTCTCCGACTCAGTGCGTGCAGAAGCACTCACACCAGCCTGCTGCCATTGCTGAGCTAGCTCGGCACTGCTGGTAGTCCCATCCCGCAGCTGAAACAGTTTTAAGATACGGTCCTGGCGTTTGCTGGTCCTTCTTGGGCGCCCTGGAGCCTTTTTGGCAACAATGGAAGCTCTCTCCTTGAAGTTCTTGATGATGCGATAGATTGTTGACTGAGGTGCAATCTTTGTAGCTGCGATACTCTTCCCTGTTAGGCCATTTTTGTGCAGAGCAATGATGGCTGCACGTGTTTCTTTAGAGATAACCATGGTTAACTGAAGAGAAACAATGATACCAAGCACCAGCCTCCTTTTAAAGTGTCCAGTGGTGTCATTCTTACTTAATCATGACTGATTGATCGCCAGCCCTGTCCTCATCAACACCCACACCTGTGTTAATGGAACAATCACTAAAACAATGTTAGCTGCTCCTTTTAAGGCAGGAGTGCAATGATGTTGAAATGTGTTTTGGGGGTTGAAGTTCATTTTCTTAGCCAATATTGACTTTGCAAGTAATTGCTGTTAAGCTGATCACTCTTTATGACATTCTGGAGTATATGCAAATTGCCATTAGAAAAACTGAAGCAGTAGACTTTGTAAAAATTAATATTTGTAGCATTTTCAAAACTTTTGGCCATGACTGTACATAGCGAGACAGACTGGAAAATAGACAGCCCGGGTAAAGAGAGACAGCCCGGGCAAAGAGAGACAGCCCGGGCAAAGAGAGACAGCCCGGGCAAAGAGAGACAGCCCGGGCAAAGAGACAGCCCGGGCAAAGAGAGACAGCCCGGGCAAAGAGAGACAGCCCGGGCAAAGAGAGACAGCCCGGGCAAAGAGAGACAGCCCGGGCAAAGAGAGACAGCCCGGGCAAAGAGAGACAGCCCGGGCAAAGAGAGACAGCCCGGGAAAAGAGAGACAGCCCGGGAAAAGAGAGACAGCCCGGGAAAAGAGAGACAGCCCGGGCAAAGAGAGACAGCCCGGGAAAAGAGAGACAGCCCGGGAAAAGAGAGACAGCCCGGGCAAAGAGAGACAGCCCGGGCAAAGAGAGACAGCCCTGGAAAAGAGAGACAGCCCGGGAAAGAGAGACAGCCCGGGAAAGAGAGACAGCCCGGGAAAGAGAGACAGCCCGGGAAAGAGAGACAGCCCGGGCAAAGAGAGACAGCCCGGGCAAAGAGAGACAGCCCGGGCAAAGAGAGACAGCCCGGGCAAAGAGAGACAGCCCGGGCAAAGAGAGACAGCCCGGGCAAAGAGAGACAGCCCGGGCAAAGAGAGACAGCCCGGGCAAAGAGAGACAGCCCGGGCAAAGAGAGACAGCCCGGGCAAAGAGAGACAGCCCGGGCAAAGAGAGACAGCCCGGGCAAAGAGAGACAGCCCGGCAAAGAGAGACAGCCCGGGCAAAGAGAGACAGCCCGGGCAAAGAGAGACAGCCCGGGCAAAGAGAGACAGCCGGGCAAAGAGAGACAGCCCGGGAAAAGAGAGACAGCCCGGCAAAGAGAGACAGCCCGGGAAAAGAGAGACAGCCCGGGAAAAGAGAGACAGCCCGGCAAAGAGAGACAGCCCGGGCAAAGAGAGACAGCCCGGGCAAAGAGAGACAGCCCGGGCAAAGAGAGACAGCCCGGGCAAGAGAGACAGCCGGGCAAAAAGACAGAGAGAGACAGATACAGAGATTGAAACAGACTGATGCAAATACAGATAGAAACAGACAGACAAGGAAAGAGACAGACAGACAGCGACACACAGATAGAGACTGGGAGAGAGACAGACAGTTACTATCCTGGGCAACGCCCGGGTACTACAGCTAGTATAATATATAGGAATAGATCCCTCTGTGTGTAATGACTCTATATAATATATAGGAATAGATCCCTCTGTGTGTAATGACTCTATATAATATATAGGAATAGATCCCTCTGTGTGTAATGACTCTATATAATATATAGGAATAGATCCCTCTGTGTGTAATGACTCTATATAATATATAGGAATAGATCCCTTACTTGAATTACTGAAATAAAGTAATTTTTTGAGGATATTCTGATTTATTGAGTTGCACTTCTATGTGTCCTCTTTATTTTTTGCAGCCGTGTACTTATTAATCTGGCCTTGGAATCGCCCTCATTAGAGGCAATAGGCTATGACTCCCAATGCCGGGCTATAAATCCTGCCTGTCAGCAGACACAGACTGCTTTATGACAACCTGTAATCTCCAGATCCATAAAAGCCATATACTGGGCCCTAGAGTGCGCTGCTGACAGGTACACGGCGCTGCTGACAGGTACACGGCGCATGGAGGTTTATATTTTCATCCTCCCAGATTTTATAATAGCAGAACACCCCGGCTGCTTGTGAAAGTCATTACGGTAATCCTAATCATACACATTGGGGATGTTGTACCTGCAATTATATAGGGAAACAATTATATTAAAGGAGTGTGTGCAATTATCCTTTATATAAATACATTGCGCAGCAGATTATGCACAGAGCGGCTGCTGGCCTTGATTTTACAATGCTGGCTCAGCTACGCGATACAGGAATATATATATGACTTTCACAGTCCTAGTACGGACCGCGATGTCCAGACCGACCGGGACTCTCCGGTCAGACTAGTCATCTTTCTATGCATGTTATCACCCCCCTATTGACATGATAACATGATTTGCAGAGAACAATCATCATCACCAGCTCTCTGCAAATCCTGCGCATGCGCGCGTCTTTCTTCACTACCATCATTGTGCTTCTCCGGGTGTACCCTTCCTGGCAACAGAGAAGCACTGCGCATGTTTGGAAGTGAAGAAGATGGTGGATCCACTTCTGGACATGTGTAGCGCCCCTGAACCCCTCATGGCACTACTAGTTATTGCATCCTGACCAAGATGCAGGGCCTACCCCCAGGGACCTGGAAGACCAGTGCTGGTACCACCAAAACACATAACATCCCCAGTTTCCCCACTTCCCATTAGGGATGACTGACTAGTCCGGAACCCAATGGATGGCCGCCCAGAGGTGGAGCCAGTCCAGTCTACTAGCCGACAACCCGGTTGGAAGGGGACAGACACTCAGACAGGGAGGAGTCCGGTAGTGACAGTTGAAGAGGACGGACGAGTCTCCAGACGGGGTCGTGTAACAGTGACCTAGGTGGCACAGGAGAGTGGTTGCCAGGGAGGGTACTGCCAGGTACCACTGGAACCAAAGGACCGACGGGGCACAGGGCCCTAGATCAGGCAACAGCTTCAGGCAACCTGACAAACACCTGTACAGTGAGGGGACCTTCACGGACCTCACTAACCTAAGAATCCAGGGGCACTAGCAGTAAAGATTGAGCCAGGGACCGAAACAGAACACCGATCCTACAGGGTTCACACTGCCCGCCGTACGGACGAGAGAGACTGCCGACGACAGACAGTAAGGGACTCGCAAACGCTCCAACCTACGGCGCTCTACCAACAAGTGAGAGGTGCTGGGGAAAGAGACTACCAGGTCACCACACCGGTACTGGGACAAAAGGGACCAGGGGTCTGAACCAACCGTCTTCAGAGCCACAGCTCAATATCACTGTGAGTAAACAGAAGTTGCGCTGCATCCCAATCGTGTGGCCTTCCTTCTTTCTGACCCGGATCCCACCATCCAGTCCCTGGGGCCCAGCCCTACTTGCGGAGGGCCTACTATCCAGGCTGCCACCACCATCAACGCCAGAGGTAATAGACTGTGCAGCGGCGGTTCCATCACAATAACCGCAACCCACAAGCGGCGTCACGATATAAACTCTTTCATCTCCCCTGTACATATTCCCCTTTAAAAAGCGACCCCCAGGGTCATGGAACCGGACATCGACCGTTACACAACCGTGACACAGCATACCCGTACATATACGGCCCGGGACAGAGTACCCCATAACCCTGGGCTACACACATGTGCAGTGCACCACTCTGATGAGTGAACGTAGCCTAAAAGTCTGATTCTGTGTTTCACTCGGTGTATGAACCGCAACGTCTAGACTGACCCCCCCAGTCCCATGACCCAAATTAATATTCATATATCCCTATGAAACTGTTATGTCAGGTTTGGTGACCCTCGCTCGGTCCAGCCATCGTCATGCAAACACGGACTGTGAAACATAGATGTGTAACTTTAGCCCCTACATACCCTGACACGGTCAAATCATTGATGATGGTTTCAGGTTGTGCAAAGACACACTCTATAAACAATGGTACTGTCAATTTATGCAAACATTTCTAGGAAGAATTACAGAGAAATGCCACGATGCAAAGTTTTAAAAGAAAAAGGGCCACTAGAGAAAGGCACTATTAATGTGGGGTCTGTCGGCCACTAGAGAGAGGCACTGCTCATGTGAGGTCTGCTGGACACTAGAGAAAGGCACTATTAATGTGGGGTCTGCCGGACACTAGAGAGAGGCACTGCTCATGTGAGGTCTGCTGGACACTAGAGAAAGGCACTGCTCATGTGAGGTCTGCTGGACACTAGAGAAAGGCACTGCTCATGTGAGGTCTGCCAGACACTAGAGAGAGGCACTGCTCA
The DNA here is from genome assembly GCF_048569485.1 of Anomaloglossus baeobatrachus. NCBI lineage: Eukaryota > Metazoa > Chordata > Amphibia > Anura > Aromobatidae > Anomaloglossus > Anomaloglossus baeobatrachus. The sequence continues at coordinate 26,228,960 of NC_134360.1, read as the reverse complement.
TGTGGGGTCTGCTGGACACTAGAGAAAGGCACTGCTCATGTGAGGTCTGCCAGACACTAGAGAGAGGCACTGCTCATGTGAGGTCTGCTGGACACTAGAGAAAGGCACTATTAATGTGGGGTCTGCCGGACACTAGAGAGAGGCACTGCTCATGTGAGGTCTGCTGGACACTAGAGAAAGGCACTGCTCATGTGAGGTCTGCCGGACACTAGAGAAAGGCACTGCTCATGTGAGGTCTGCTGGACACTAGAGAAAGGCACTGCTCATGTGAGGTCTGCTGGACACTAGAGAGAGGCACTGTTCATATGAGGTCTGCTGGATACTAGAGAGAGGCACTGTTCATGTGAGGTCTGCTGGACACTAGAGAGAGGCACTGTTCATATGAGGTCTGCTGGATACTAGAGAGAGGCACTGTTCATGTGAGGTCTGCTGGACACTAGAGAGAGGCACTGCTCATGGGAGGTCTGCTGGATACTAGAGAGAGGCACTGCTCATGGGAGGTCTGCTGGATACTAGAGAAAGGCACTATTAATGTGAGGTCTGCCGGATACTAGATAGGCACTGCTCATGGGAGGTCTGCTGGATACTAGAGAAAGGCACTATTAATGTGAGGTCTGCCGGATACTAGATAGGCACTGCTCATGGGAGGTCTGCTGGACACTAGAGAGAGGCACTGCTCATGGGAGGTCTGCTGGATACTAGAGAGGCACTGCTCATGGGAGGTCTGCTGGACACTAGAGAGAGGCACTGCTCATGGGAGGTCTGCTGGACACTAGAGAGAGCCACTGTTCATGGGAGGTCTGCTGGACACTAGAGAGAGGCACTGCTCATGGGAGGTCTGCTGGATACTAGAGAGAGGCACTGTTCATGGGAGGTCTGCTGGACACTAGAGAGAGGAACTGCTCATGTGAGGTCTGCCGGACACTAGAGAAAGGCACTATTAATGTGAGGTCTGCTGGACACGAGAGAGGCACTGCTCATGGGAGGTCTGCTGGACACTAGAGAGAGGCACTGCTCATGGGAGGTCTGCTGGATACTAGAGAGGCACTGCTCATGGGAGGTCTGCTGGATACTAGAGAGGCACTGCTCATGGGAGGTCTGCTGGATACTAGAGAGGCACTGCTCATGGGAGGTCTGCTGGACACTAGAGAAAGGCACTGCTCATGTGCGGTCTGCTGGACACTAGAGAGAGGCACTGCTCATGTAGGGTCATCCAATCACTAGAGAGAGGTGTAGCACCCAGGGGGCAGGGGGTGTCAGGCACGCGGTCTCGTACCTGAGATACTAGTCACTGGGCTGGTGTGGTGGTCTGGGATGTCATAGTGTCTGCCCAGCTTCGTGCCCTGAGGTGTACACCATTAAAGAGGTAGGATGATGGAGGTTGTAGTCGGATGATTGTTGTGATGCCACCTGTGGTACGCAGCCAGGGATTAGCCACCGCTGCTGTCACTGTCCTCCAGGGCAGATGGTAATAGCAGCCAGAGATGGTATGATGAACGGAGTATTGTTGGCCTTTGGTGCCGAAGCGTGGGGTGGTGATGTGAAGCCCCACCAGTGATGTGTCGGTGCATTACCTTCAGGGACTCCACGTAGCTGGTGCTGGTCACAGGTAGGGAATCTTCGGTTTTGATCGTGACGCCACTCTCAGTATTGCGGCCAGTAGGGACCGCCACTGCAGGTTGAGGGTCGCCTGGGGCTGATGGTGTGTGCAGTTAGTTGGAATAGCCTCCTGAGAGTGAGGCAAGCCCCAGGGCCCGGTGTAGGTTTGTAGTACCACAAGTCGCAGAATGACTCACACAGGCAGAACTGTCTTTCAAGGGCTTTACTCACATTTGATGGCAGGGTGAGTAGCCCGGGCGTAGCTGGGATGAACCAGATGGGAACCAGGTATCCTTCAGGCTGACTTTATGAGGGTGACTACTGACTCGCCTTCCTTAGCCCTTGGTGGTTTGGGGTGACCCCGACTTTGAGTCCCTATGGGGGTCACCCAGGGAAGATGCTGCAGCCTCTCTCCCCCTTTTGTTTGCCGTTTGCTTGTTCCCCGGACCAGGCCACTCCAGCTGCTTGCCTCCTGTGACCTATGGGCCCTCACTGCGGTTACGTGGCTGCGGCTTTTGTGGTGTTGTGGTGTGGGCTTTGAGAGCCCCACACCGGCAGGTTTAGCAGAAGAAAGCTGGATCTATCTTCGCTTCGGGATCTGCCGCCCGGTTGGGCCTGGTGCTCTCTAGCAGTCTCCTTACTTCCCACTCCGTGCTTTCTCTCTAGCTGAAGCTGGCTTTCAGGTAGCACTCCTAGTTGACCGTTCTCCCCCGTCAGTAGCCACTGCGCGGGCGCTGTTAGACAGCAACAGCCCCACAGGTCTGCTCCTCACTGAGCCCTATGGAGTTCTCTGCTCTAACTGACTCACTGCTCCTCCTCTCCTGTTCTTGCCTACGCCACCTAGCAACCAGACTCTCTTACCACACCCCTTGAGAGGAGATGGAGGCTTTTGGCCCCCTCCACTATTCCAGTGAAGGTCAAGGCTTTTCCCCCTCCTGGGATCCCCAGGGGTCCTCTCATGGGTACATGTGTGAGACCTGATCACTATGCGCCTGTGTTCCACACCCCTGTCAGCCTTCTGGATTACCTGTATTGTACTGTCCCCAGCATGGGTGCAGTACTCAGTGGTGCCTGACCAGGTCAGGGGCGCCACATTCCCCCTTAGTTATCACCAGCACGTCCTCGGGCTGCAAGACAACATTTTAAAATGCATAAAACATTAAAACATGTAAAACATTTAAAAGCACCAGGTACCATACATCACCACCCTCCACCCACAAGTCCGTTAACCCACCCAAAACCCTTTCACGTTGGCCGCGGCTTCAGCCACTTCTGGCAGGATGTAGAGGCGGCTTTCATGGGCTGGTGGTTTTCAGGGTATACCTGGCCTGGTGGATCCGCGCCTTCAGCCTCTTCTGGCAGGATGCAGAGGCGGCCTCCACAGTTGGTGCTGACCAGGTACCCTCTTTGTGGTGGTGAGCCAAGGCCCCATAAACAGGCGTGCTCTCTGGTTGCAGGTGAGCCAAGGCCCTATATACGGACGGGCTCCTCCTGGTTGCAGACGAGCCAAGCCCCTAAACAGGCTGACTCTGGTGGCGGTGGTGCCCTCTGGTGTAACTATTTACACTGCGAGAGTTTGTGGCTATAGCCAGTTCATAGCCTTAAGGTTTATTTCTCACAATAGTTTTTGTGGGCACATTACTTGAACTTGAACGTTGCAAAACAAAACTTTTCAAAACTTCAACTGGTAACTTCTTTCTTTACTTTACTTTACTCCTCTTTACCAGGGCTTGAGCCTGTATGGCGGTGGCACCTGCTGCTTTCCTGCTCTTTATCGTCGTCTGTGGTAGTTTCATCTGTAGGTTCCTTGTCTTTTCTTTCTTGATCTTCATCTGTGTCTTTATCTCTGTCTTTTCTTTCTTGTAGCATGGGGTGGCTGTAAGGTTTGCTGGTACACAGTGCTACGTCAAGCGCGTACAGTCCTCTTTCGCCTTCATGCATAGTGAATTGTACTGAATCCCCCATCTTTAGGTTTCTGCCAGGGTGTCCTCTAGGCAGATGAGCGCTCACATCTCTTCTGTTGACAAATATCCCTTCTTTGATACCAGGGGCTACAATAAAGCCGTATCCGCTTTTCAAGTTGAAATCCTCTACTACTCCTCTGCAAAGGGGTCCTCTAGCCTGGGCTCTGGACCTTCTCAGTAACCTTTTCTCCTGTAGGTCTCTGGCTGCAACTTCCCTCTGCTCTGGAGATTGTGGTGCAGGGGACAGCGTTGTACTGTTGCGACGCCTTGTCTTGCGGCCTGAACTCTGCGTGGTACAGCTTGCAAACTCCCAGGTGAGACTTTTAGGCAGATCTTCGTCAGCGGACGGTGTCAAGTCCTCCTCATCCCAACGGGAATAGGGTAACATCTCCGGTTCTGGGTATGGCTCTGGAGTCAGCTCCTCAGCTTCCTGGCCTCCTCTCCCCCTTAGTTCTTCTTGGCACTCCTTTGGTGGCAGTGCTGGGGATGGGCTTTCTTCAGCTGGTCTGGGCGGTGGACTCTCTGGCGCGGCTGCAGGGGTTGCCTGAATCTCCTTGGGGGTATGCGGAGGGAGCAGATACCGATCCACCATCTCTTGTGGGAACTTAGCTTCCAGGTCGGCTTTTAGCTGCCAGTATGCGGAGTCCTCACCTACCAGGGATTGCCTAGCAGGGACTTCCTGAACCTGGGGAGCCTTGTCTGCTCTGGCCTTGCGGGCCGGGGTAAATGGTACGTCAGCCTTGTCTTGGCGGGCCGCGCCTGGCATGGCGGCGGCCTGGTCTTGGCGGGCCGCGCCTGACATGGCGGCGGCCTGGTCTTGGCGGGCCGCGCCCGGCAGGGCGGCGGCCTGGTCTTGGCGGGCCGCGCCCGGCATGGCGGCGGCCTGGTCTTGGCGGGCCGCGCCCTGGATGGCGGCGGCCTGGTCTTGGCGGGCCGCGCCCGGCATGGCGGCGGCCTGGTCTTGGCGGGCCGCGCCCGGCATGGCGGCGGCCTGGATCAGCGTCGCAGCTGCGATGGGATCTGTGCAGGCTGGGCTGGACGTCGCTGCAGCAGTCTGGGCTTGGCGGGCCGAGCAGGGCATCGCTGCGGCGGCCGGGTCTTGGCGGGCCGAGCAGGGCATCGCGGCGGCCGCTGGGGCTTGGAAGGCTGCACCTGGCGTGGCTGCGGCCTGCTTCAGCGTCGCCGCACCGGACGCCTCTTCGGGGACCGCGGGCGTGGCAGCAGGGGTCGGGGCACTTGCGCTGGCCGGGGCATCACTCGACTCACCCACCGGTGGCAGCATCGGGGTCTGCGTCATCGCCGTCCTGTCTGGCACTCGGCGCGCGGCTCTCCTTTCATAGGCCCGAACCGCCGCGGTCATCTCCAGCATTTCCATTCGTTCTTCCCGGATCTGCTCCACAACCCGGTTCTCCAGTCGGTCGCAGAACTGGGCCAGCTCCCGATACCACCAGGCAGCGGAGCCCGGTTCTGGATTTCTGCGGTCAGACGCCATTTCTTCTGCACCCTCTTCTGCACGACTCTCCAGCTGTGGACTCGCCGTTGCCTCAGATAGCAAGCTGTTCAGTTTCTGCTCTGCCTCTTTCAGCAGCTCCTCTCCCAGCAGCAGGCTTGTGGCTCTCCTTCCTTCCCGCCGTCTCAGGACGCTTCCACTCTCATAGCTGGCAAGGTCAGAACTCTGCAGGGGATCTCTGGGTAGCCACACCTCTTCGTGGGCGGTAACTTCTTCCAGCGCGGGCTGCTGTTGTTTTTCAGCGCGCTTTTCATGGTGGCAATATGGCGGCGCTTCCAATTTTTCAAGCGGACCGCCCAGGCACATGGTCACCTGTCTGAACAGGTCTAGTCCTTATCCTGTTCGTGACGCCAGAAGTGAAGCCCCACCAGTGATGTGTCGGTGCATTACCTTCAGGGACTCCACGTAGCTGGTGCTGGTCACAGGTAGGGAATCTTCGGTTTTGATCGTTACGCCACTCTCAGTATTGCGGCCAGTAGGGACCGCCACTGCAGGTTGAGGGTCGCCTGGGGCTGATGGTGTGTGCAGTTAGTTGGAATAGCCTCCTGAGAGTGAGGCAAGCCCCAGGGCCCGGTGTAGGTTTGTAGTACCACAAGTCGCAGAATGACTCACACAGGCAGAACTGTCTTTCAAGGGCTTTACTCACATTTGATGGCAGGGTGAGTAGCCCGGGCGTAGCTGGGATGAACCAGATGGGAACCAGGTATCCTTCAGGCTGACTTTATGAGGGTGACTACTGACTCGCCTTCCTTAGCCCTTGGTGGTTTGGGGTGACCCCGACTTTGAGTCCCTATGGGGGTCACCCAGGGAAGATGCTGCAGCCTCTCTCCCCCTTTTGTTTGCCGTTTGCTTGTTCCCCGGACCAGGCCACTCCAGCTGCTTGCCTCCTGTGACCTATGGGCCCTCACTGCGGTTACGTGGCTGCGGCTTTTGTGGTGTTGTGGTGTGGGCTTTGAGAGCCCCACACCGGCAGGTTTAGCAGAAGAAAGCTGGATCTATCTTCGCTTCGGGATCTGCCGCCCGGTTGGGCCTGGTGCTCTCTAGCAGTCTCCTTACTTCCCACTCCGTGCTTTCTCTCTAGCTGAAGCTGGCTTTCAGGTAGCACTCCTAGTTGACCGTTCTCCCCCGTCAGTAGCCACTGCGCGGGCGCTGTTAGACAGCAACAGCCCCACAGGTCTGCTCCTCACTGAGCCCTATGGAGTTCTCTGCTCTAACTGACTCACTGCTCCTCCTCTCCTGTTCTTGCCTACGCCACCTAGCAACCAGACTCTCTTACCACACCCCTTGAGAGGAGATGGAGGCTTTTGGCCCCCTCCACTATTCCAGTGAAGGTCAAGGCTTTTCCCCCTCCTGGGATCCCCAGGGGTCCTCTCATGGGTACATGTGTGAGACCTGATCACTATGCGCCTGTGTTCCACACCCCTGTCAGCCTTCTGGATTACCTGTATTGTACTGTCCCCAGCATGGGTGCAGTACTCAGTGGTGCCTGACCAGGTCAGGGGCGCCACAGTGGCGCTGGTAATAAGAGTCCAAGTCGGTTGCTGCGGTTACAGGTGTTTTTACTCACTCTTTGTGCCGCTCCCCTGGGCAGTACCGGTCACCCACTGTGATGGGCCCCGTCAAACCCAGATTCCATCAAAGGTCAGTCCGGTGTGATGCCCGGTGAGTCCCCCCCTCCTAGCGCCATGTGTGTTGGATCCCCGTGGCTTAAACCCCAGTCCGTCTCGAGTAGTACTCTTGTCTCTATTTGCAGGTGCCATGGCTCTGCAATGGGGTCTGACTGTCCAAGGTCCCAAATCCTATTTGGCACTGTGTGTGGCCAGGGAAGCTTGAAACCTCCCCATCCCGGCAGATTCTGGAAAACCAACTTGAAGAATGATCTTCCCTAGGGTCCTGCACCCTGTGTGGCACCGGTTCTGGAGGGAGCAATGAAGCTCTCCCCTCGGCAACCGCATGAACAACTCCTGCGTCCCACCAGAGCACCAACAAGACACGTCTACTCCTGTCCTTTCCTGCTGGAGAACTCCCCCCTAACTGTTGTGTTGGCTCCTACTCCCCCCTCAGTGGCTGCTCCTCCCTGGGTCCGTGTCACTACTGGGTGGTGGCCCCCATGTTTGAAGGCAACCTTAAGACCCTACCCTAGCCTGGTCCCCACTGGGGAGGGCAACCTGGTTATGTGTTTGAATATGTAAGTGGTGAAACCGGTACCGACCTCCTCTGGATCCAGGTTAAGCACTACACCTTAAATGAGGTTCAGTACTCTGTGGCGACTGGAGCCTCAGGGGCGCCACAGAGGCACTGCTCATGTGGGGGTTTGTCGGACACTATAGAGAGAGGCACTGCTCACGCGGTGTCAGCCGCCCACTATCCTGACAGGTTTCTGGCAGCAGACACCTTCCCTTTGTGAGTCAGTAGCTGTGGGTGCACGTAACATGTTCAGGTAGAATGAGCCGCAGATTCCACAAATACGACTAATCGGTAGAACAGCAGTACCTCCACAAAGTTAAATATTGATTTTCCAAATATGCATGTCAAGCAAAATTTCTTCTATGCAACATTTTGGGTCAAATGAATAGGGGGAACAGGAGTAAGTGTTCCTCGAGTTGTGGCTCTAGCTGAAGCATAAGGCGGAGGCAGCGATATTTGCACCTGTCCTACGGTATTATTTATAATGGGACAGGTGCAGAATACCGGCCAGGTGTACATCAAGAGGGAAGCGACAGACGCCATCAGTAGCACCTCTCAATTGCCAATGCAGTGAAAAGAGCTGGATAACCCCTTTTAATCCTGTGCTTTATGCAAATAACCTCTTGCGCTCTTTCAGCCTACAGGTAGGATCATGTGGAGACTCTCAGACAATAGTCATCTGGCACAATATTGTCCATTAGGAGCATGGTATAGATTATCTGAGCCATATCTCCAGCTTTATAAATAGCCATCCTAAGCGGAAAATTGAGTAATGAGCAAAGAATACAGGAAAACCAGATAAATCTCTGGCCATCTGAAATTACACCTACTAGTATATACAGTTGAAAGCAGAAGTTTACATACACTAAAAAGACACATATGCATGTTTCTCTCACTATCTGATATGAAATCAGAATACAAACCTTACCAGCTTCCGCCGGCATCTTCACAAGGTCTTTTGCTTTTGTTCCTGTGTTGATATGCACATGTCTGACCAAAGCACGTTCATCTCTGGTACACAGAACCTGTCTCCTCCTGAGCGGCATGATGGACGGACATTCCCATCTTGCTTGTACTTGCATATAATTGTTTGTAAAGATGAACGAGGCACCTTCAGGTATCTGGAAATTGCACCCAAGGATGAACCAGACTCGTGCAAGTCCACAATTCTCCTCCAGAGCTCTTGGCTGATTTCTTTGGACCTTTCCATGATGCTACACAAAGAAGCCGTGTGTTTCGGGTGTGCATTACAATACATCCACAGGTGTGTCTCTAATTAACTCAGATGTTGCCAATAAACCTATCAGAAGCTTCCAAAGACATGACATCATCACATGGGCTGTCCCATATTGTTTAAAGGCACAGTACGCTTAGCGTATGGAAACTTTTGACTTCGCAGAAAGTAATAAAAATGCCTTAATACATTCTCTTTCTCATTATTCCAGCAATTTTGGTTCCCAATTGACCTAAAATTGGAAAGGTTTATTCTGATTTCATGTCAGATAGTGAGAAAAACCTGCAGATGTGTCTGTATAGAGAATGGAGGGAAACCTGCAGATGTGTCTGTATAGAGAGCGGAGAGAAAAACCTGCAGATGTGTGTGTAGAGAGTGGAGGGAGAAACCTGCAGATGTGTCTGTATAGAGAGTGGAGGGGAAAACCTGCAGATGTGTGTGTATAGAGAACGGAGGGAAAAACCTGCAGATGTGTCTTTACAGAGAGCGGAGGGAATCTTCTGGTTTCAACTGTACAAAGGGTAAATTTAAGATCAGCCGGGGTCATAGATCCTGTCTACAGTGATCTCATCATGGAATCTGACCTTGAAAAACTAGATGAGGTATTAGTGGTGGTTACAACGGATTAGCTGACCCCTGACCTATAGGTTCAATGAACCAAGCTTGGAAATTAGTGTATTTCCTCATTAGTCCCATTCACAATCACGAGATACAGATCTTAGCCCTTGGTGGACTGAAAAGAAACAAACCTCTCACCACAAACAGGATGATTGAGCACAAAGGATCTGGTGGGAGCCATAAGTGGTGTTCGTTCTGGGTAAAAACATCTTTTCTCGCAAGGGTGACCATATTGCATCCAGTTATTGGATGCAAAATTTGGTCAAAGAGTTAGCAGCCGCCTAGGGAATTTCTGGTCCGCACTGTAACCAATTTATGGTCTCTTGCAGTAAGCGATCTTCCCAAATGTGTTGAGCCCAAAAGCAAGTGGTCAACCTCTTTAATAGACCAACATTGGTTAATGCATTCTAGGTCCAATACCATTCTTGGTCCAGCTACCACATGGAGTTGCACTATGGCCTCCATAAGACTTAAAAGGGATTTTCCACTTTCAGAAAAGTGGACCCCCAAACCCTCTAAAATGCCTTAAATAACAAGCAGAGCAGGTAATCCCCCTCGCCAGGTGCCTGCCATTGCTAGGACCTTGGTGTTTTTCCTGCTCCGGTGAAGTCACATTGACAGCATGTGTATTTCTGTGGCTAATCACTGAACTCCATGATTGGCTACAGTGGTGATGTAGGCTGTGGATGTGATATCACTGCTGAGATACGAGTAGCAGTTCTTGACCTGCGGAGGGTAAGTCTCTGCTCTGTTTGCTATTTTAGGTATTTAAATAAGTTATCCGCTATCCTAACACTTCATTTTTTATTCATCAATCGTGCTATTACGTGCCACTAAATACACCCATACTTATAGTAATATAAACCTTTTATCATGCAGATAGCATCACTTGGTGTCTCCCAGCAGCAGCTCTGATGTTTACATCCATCTCTTTCCCTCCCCAGACTGTGTGCTAATACTACAAATTCCATCATGCATTGCTGCAGCCTGTTTGCCAGTACTTAGCTTGCTCCCTTCCTTTCTTCTCTATCCTGTGCTGCTGAAGATATTGTGGAATACCAAGTGTAAGAGCAGCCCAGGGTAAATACCAAATGGCCAGTACAGCCCTGACACTATTTGTTATGAACATTTCAGCTGTCCAGGTCAGTGATTGGATAAATAAACCCTTTGCTTTTGAAATGCAGATCGTAGCACTTCACTAGGTGTCGGCCCCTGCTGTTACTGAGCTCAGCTTGCATGAGGCAGCATTGTCATTTTCTCCAAAACGTTCACCCCCCCCCATCATTTGGTTGTTATATAATGATTATATCTGCAGTGCATTCCAATTTTCTTTTTTAGCACTCCCCCCCCACCCCCATCAGTGACAACTTCCTTTAGTTTTTTCTGATTTCTGTGTCGGAAAAGGAAGTATCAGGGGAGGAAGAAGGTTCTGCAAAACTATCCAGTACTGTCTGATCCCTGCTGAGAAACTATACATCTAATACATTATGTTACAAAAGGTATTATTTAGAAGAACTATGATATATTGAAAGAGGCTGAAAAAATAGTGGAAAATCCCTTTAAGTCATTATGTGGTCCACTTTCCTGAAAAGTAGAAAACCCTTTCAATATTTGAGAATAGACAATTTTGAGGGGATCAATTGATCATCTAATGTGTAGCAGGGCAGACAGGTAATATCGGGGCGAGAGAAGGATCAGGCATATTGAACTTCAACTCTTAAAAAAGCACGCTCAGCCCAGATGAGCATACTTTTGTATGGGGAATCATTAGAGGTGTAAACAGCCAATCTCAGCCGAGATGGCTTCCAACCTAATGAATATTAGTCTTCTGGTTATTCAAGGTGTATTAGCACCGATATACAGTTATCCTGCAGGATCTGGGTTCCCTCAATATGCTGAATGACATTACATGACGTAGGTAGTCTCTATATCATTGTTATGCTAGGTATGGGGAAGAACCAAGTGAACAGCATAAGGGAAGGGAAACCCTGTGTTTAGGGTAGGGGGAGATGGTGACCCCTGACCAAACCTACTGCCGGTCCCTGGAATCCCTCACCACCTTAGATAGGCTCCGCACCTATGCACCAAGTCGGATACCTGACCCTAGGTATCCCTAGTGCTGGGCCTAAATATGGAGCGGATGGGATGAGCTCTTTGTCAACCCCACTAAAAACTATAGAAGACACAAGGAGGACACAAAGGGGGAAAAGCATGAACTACTTATCCACAGATGTCTCAGGTAGAAGTTCAGTAAAGTTTTCAGCAACGATACCACAGAGGAGTACAAGCCACCTGCTTGCAACCAGGGTGTCACGGGGTCCTTCTCCAATATCACACAATCAACAGAGCGAGAGATGAGTGAACAATCTAAAGATCCATTATTTCATGCAACCCAGAAGGTTCATAAAAATAATCCACCATACAGAGGGTAAAATAGTCCAGAAACATGAATATAGTCCAGTAAGCGATCAATGTCCAGGTCTCTCTGAGAAGCCGCAGCTTCTGCCCCAGAGGATCAATCTTACTCCTTTTCTCTTGAAGTTTTCAGACAGACTCAAGAATATCAAATGTAAACAGAGTTTAGGTGGATCCCAGGCCCCTCCCTTAGACTTAAGGCCCCGTTACACGCAACGACGTATCTAACGATACATCGCCGGGGTCACGGATTCCGTGACGCACATCCGGCCTCGTTAGCGACGTCGTTGCGTGTGACACGCACGAACGACCGTTAACGGAAAATACTCAGCAAATCGTACATCGTTGACACATCGTTCATTGTCATAAAATAGTTGATTGTTGAGGACGCAGGTTGTACGTCGTTCCCGAGCCAGCACACATCGCTACGTGTGACACCTCGGGAACCACGAACTACAGCTTACCTGCGGCCGCCGGCAATGAGGAAGGAAGGAGGAGGGCGGGATATTACGTCCGCTCATCTCCGCCCCTCCACTTCTATTGGGTGGCCCCTTAGTGATGCCGCTGTGACGCCGCATGAACCGCCCCCTTAGAAAGGAAGCGGTTCGCCGGCAACAGCGACGTGGCTAGGCAGATAAGTACGTGTGACGACTCCTAACAATATTGGGCATCGATTTGCCCGTGACGCACAAACGACGGGGGCGGGTACGCTCGCTAGTGATATCGCTGCGTGTAACACCCCCTTTAGGAACAAAGCATGGCAGGGGGTGATTATGTTAACTTAAACGGGACAATGTACACAGAATGGGCAAAACACCACGCCTAAAATATGAAAACACAAAATTATATACAACCCCCCATATTCCGCCATCACACAGGGCTTGAATGAACTGAAAATATCACCAGCACCAGTCCAAGGAAGGGAGGAATATTTAAGCACGAAGATAATGCTGATGATCAGCAGCTGGATGGAGGGAGAGCTCCTGCTCGGTCCAAAAGGGAGAGATGAATCCAGCAGGAAAGCTCCCTATACCAATGAATACTGCCAGCAGGAACAATGGAAAGGCAGGGAGCATTCTGTGCAGCCAAACGCTGTGACCTTCTATGGGCAGAAACCACATGACTGTCACCCGTGACAATAATATAATGATATAAGGTGACATGTGATGTTATTAGGCGGCCGTCCCAAGTGTAGACAGGAATGAATCCACTTTACACCACATCTATACATAAATGACGGAAAGTGACTGATATAATCTGTGCTACAATCAGGAGATGAATGACGGATGAAGCGATACAAGGAAACGCCGGCAACGTCTTATCTAGAACACATTATAAAGCAAGAGTTGTCAGTGCATCTGTCCCGTCTGTCATAGCGTGAGTCGGCAGACTCGTATCATGAGTAATAATGACTGTGCGGAGCTATATCACTGCAGACCGGAGAAATGAGCTGCAACATGCAAGAGCGAGCGACACTGGAGCTACATCAGAGCCGAGCGTCGCTCTGGGGCTTTTGTGCTAATTCATACTGTCTGACCGAATAATGTATACAAATGTATACAACATCCGTTATGACACTATGCTGTAAAGCACAGACTGCCGCATAGTCTCATGTACAGGACTCCAATAAAGGGTTATTCTCGTCTTCATAAATGTGGATTGTCACACAGCGCTTGAAAATCCAAGCAATTTTGCAATTTACTGCTTATTAAAATTAACTTTTTTAAACTTTTGTTTACAACTCGTAACCTTGGAGACCGACCACTGCTGTTAGTCGGCAGAAATGTCATGAACTGCCTGGATCCGCACTTGCATTTTACAGCAACGGCGTTGGCACCTGTTCACGTTGCAGAGTCCGACAGGCAACCTGGTTTCTCTTAAATGCTCAGTTCTGCCGGGCGTCGGCTGAGTTGATTCCACTGCTCCCAGCCGTGTAGAAGTTAATCCTTTTTGGAGCAGTGTGCGACTCTTCTGAGAGTCAGGTTACTGATTACCATCCACAGCCGGTCTCTGCCCATTTTAGGCTGTGGAGTTTGTTAGGCTAGTTTCACACTTGCGTTGAACGGCATCCGTTGCATTGCGTTGTGTGACAGATGCAAAGGATGCGTTGCATATAGTGGCACAACGGATACTACGGATCGTACAAAACAACGAAAGCTTTTTTTTTTTTTTAAATTTTTTTTTCTTCTTTACAGTTTTACCGGCAGCAGACTATTGTGAGCGATCAGCTGATCGCTCTCAATAGCCGGCGGCCGGGCGCTCAGCTGATCGCTCTCAATAGCCGGCGGCCGGGCGCTCAGCTGATCGCTCTCAATAGCCGGCGGCCGGGCTCTCAGCTGAGAGCTCTCACATGCCGGCGGCCGGGCGCTCAGCTGATCGCTCTCAATAGCCGGCGGCCGGGCGCTCAGCTGATCGCTCTCAATAGCCGGCGGCCGGGCTCTCAGCTGAGAGCTCTCACATGCCGGCGGCCGGGCGCTCAGCTGAGAGCTCTCACATGCCGGCGGCCGGGCGCTCAGCTGAGACCTCTCACATGCCGGCGGCCGGGCGCTCAGCTGAACGTTCGGCCACCGCGAGACAAAATAAAGTTTCTGTGATTTAAAAAAAAAAAAAAAAAAAAAAAAAAAATGATGAGCATGCGCAGTGAAAAATAGAGGATTCCGCTGCTCACAAAACGTTACATGCTGCGTTCCTTCGGCTCGGCGGAAGCAACGCAGCGTCGACCAGCGGCAGCAACGCAGGTCCTTTTGGCACAATCAGTCACCCATACAAGTCTATGGGAAACAGCGGAATCTGTTAACGGATTCCGCTGTTTTCCAAAAGGGCGGATTGCGACGGAAGGAAGAAAAACGCAAGTGTGAAAGTACCCTTAGGTGATCGGCGAAGATAGCATCTGCTTGTGCTGTTGCGAATATCCGGTGACCTGTGATCCGTTGCTAGTGTAGTGTGGAAGTGTTCCTTACTTCCTCCCTTATATTTTATTTCCTCCTGTGCCTTTATGGTCTTCCCTTTGTGGTTGTTTGCAGAGTGAACGAGTTTCAGTTCTTCCACCTGTCCATGTCTTTTTTGGAGGAGGGGTTATCTCGGTCTGTCGTATCCACCCCAGGGGTGGGGGGAGGGGAGCGGGGGGTTAGGATAGCGTGTGATTAGGAGACAAGGACACACTGGGGGCCCAGACCTCACTACCCTTAAGTGTATCTCTGGGTTGAGGGTCAGCGCAGGGATCCCAGTCTTAAGGCCAGTTCGGGTCATCCCAGCTAGCCTAGCCCACCCGTGACAAGAACATGCACAGTGCTTACAAGCTCTTTTCAATTGACTGAATCCTCACTGGTGCCGCCCCCGTGACTGAAACCGGAATGCTGCAGTGGTGAATAAAGTTAATTTCCTCCCAGCAGCAGGGTACAACATGTCTGGGCAGGTTTCAAACACTACTAACCTGCATATTAACCCTGTATGTGCAGGTTAATAGTGTTTTTACATGTGACAGGTTCCCTGTAAATACTGTGCATCCTGACAAGGGAGACAACCTTCAGGCGGTATAAAGTTAGTAGAAGTGTCTTATAATGTGAGAAATGTATCATCCAGCATGAGCCACTGTGACACATTTTTTGCTTTTTCACACTGTGTAGTATATCTTTACCTTATCTTAATATTAGTATACCTGTGCCATCTTTCGCAGTATAACTTATGAATAAGGACCCTGCCAAACATTCTCTTTTTCAAAATACCCATTTTGTTTGTATTTTTTTTTTACAATTGCACCAAAAACTAAAACTGATCACATGGTGTACTGCAGCTACCGTGTTTTTCCAAAAATAAGACACTGTCATACTTTTTTTGCCCCCCAAAAAAGTACTAGGGTTTATTGTTGGAGGAGGTCTTATTCTTGGAGGAACATAATTGGGGGTAAGTTTACCCCCCAAAAACAGCAGAACCCCCCCCCCTCCCACTTCCTTGGAGACTCAAATTTACTAAACCCGGACGTCTGAGTGGCTCCCATGTCCTCCTGTGATCTCCAGTGTACGCTCCCAGCAGCTATGCTGCACACCGTCCTCCCCTGCTATTGGCCGACGTACACACACAGCAGATCACCCACACACACAGCAGATCACACACAGCAGATCACCCACACACACACACACACAGCAGATCACACACACACAGCAGATCATCACACACACAGACTCACTCATTCACATCCAGCGTTATAGAATGCTTCCAGCTGCAGGAAATGATGGGAGGAAGTCACGTGTCCGCAGGTCCTGTACTCTAGCATTACAGCAGGTCCTTGTGCTCCACCGCACTGCATCTCAGGATTCTGCCGGCGAGAAGAAATCGGTGTCGCTAGATATGGTGAGTATATGTGTGATCTGGTTGTGTGTGTGATCCGATGTTTGTGAGTGTGATCCGATGTTTGTGAGTGTGATCCGATGTTTGTATGGGTGATCCGATGTTTGTATGGGTGATCCGATGTTTGTATGGGTGATCCGATGTTTGTATGGGTGATCTGATAGTGTGTGTGATCCGATGTTTGTGTGTGAGAACCGATGTTTGTGTGTGTGTGAGATCGGAAGTATGTGGGGTTGCGATCACTGCAGGTCCTCTGCTCGGCATCTGGAGAGTGTAATTGCGGGGTGCCCACTGTCTATAATGAAGTGTCCTGCAGTATCTTTAACTTTTTTAGCTGCACGGTGTGACGACATGGACTCATGGGTTAAAGTTTCTTAAAATTCAGCCAGACAGCATGATAGATTGTCTATAGACGGGGGAGAAGTCCCTCATTGTTTTTACAAGACTCTTGTTGACTCAATGTAATTGTGTTGGCCACTGAAAGCTAGACGTATTGTTCTCCAGACATTTCCAGTAACCATTGTATTGTAGTTGTGTATTGCTAATGTGATTACCTTAGTAGCCATTGTTGAGTCTGTGACTTGCAGACTCCATGTAGATATCTTCAGTCTTTCTGTAGACATCATTTGGATGAACATTGTCCATGCAGCTTGAGATTCATCCAATGGGAGAGGCGCTCTTGTCCAACCAATCGATGAGGACGCAGTGTAGCTAAGTGGAAGGCTGTGGCTATAAAAAGGGACTTCTTTAAGCCACCAGGTTGTTGATGGATGCTGATGGATCCAGTCTAAGCTCTTTGGAGCTGACTAGAGGATCAGGATATCTGATGGCTTTAATCTAGGGACTCCGGTTCCGGTTGGAGACCATATCCACAGCCTAGGGATTTCGACTCCGGCTGCCAGGATTGTAACATCATACCAGGACTACCTAAGGAGGACACTCAGGTTGGGACAGTTCAGTCACCTGGCTACAGACTTTGCAGACCTCACACAGCTTCCTGAATCTGGCATTATTCCTTTCTCGGTGGGTGCCCGCCAAAAGCGGGGTGCTGCTGGACTGGAGTAAGCGGCCCTGGAAGCTCTGAGGCATGGACATTCTAAATCCCTGGTGAGCCAGCGGAAGGGTGAGACTCTGTTACCTGTTACATTTGTGTGTTTTGCTGGTTGTGTGTTATGTGCCGTTAATTGTTTGGGGATCCAATAAAGTCTAATTATTGTGGTTCCCTCACCCTGTGTTGTCTGAGTAGTGTTACGCCCACGGTTAAGGAGGCCGGCGTTCAGTTGGGATGAGCCCTGGGCCACGCTGTCTTTCTAAAGGCGGCGGGTTTTAGTGGACGAGAGCACCCACTGAGCCCCGTGTCTCCACACACGGACACTTCATTATTGAACCGCGACTAGGGCTTATTTTCGGGGGAGAAGGGGGGGGGGGGAGAGAAAGAAAGAGGGGGGGGGGAGGAGAGAAAGAAAGAGGGGGGGGGGAGGAGAGAAAGAAAGAGGGGGGGGGGAGGAGAGAAAGAAAGAGGGGGGGGGGAGGAGAGAAAGAAAGAGGGGGGGGGGGAGGAGAGAAAGAAAGAGGGGGGGGGGGAGGAGAGAAAGAAAGAGGGGGGGGGGGGAGGAGAGAAAGAAAGAGGGGGGGGGGGGGAGAGAGAAAGAAAGAGGGGGGGGGGGGGAGAGAGAAAGAAAGAGGGGGGGGGGGGAGAGAGAAAGAAAGAGGGGGGGGGGGGGAGAGAGAAAGAAAGAGGGGGGGGGGGGAGAGAGAAAGAAAGAGGGGGGGGGGGAGAGAGAAAGAAAGAGGGGGGGGGAGAGAGAAAGAAAGAGGGGGGGGGGGGGAGAGAGAAAGAAAGAGGGGGGGGGGGGGGGGGAGAGAGAAAGAAAGAGGGGGGGGGAGAGAGAAAGAAAGAGGGGGGGGGGGAGAGAGAAAGAAAGAGGGGGGGGGGGAGAAAGAAAGAGGGGGGGGAGAAAGAAAGAGGGGGGAGAGAAAGAAAGAGGGGGGGGAGAGAAAGAAAGAGGGGGGGAGAGAAAGAAAGAGGGGGGGAGAGAAAGAAAGAGGGGGGGAGAGAAAGAAAGAGGGGGGGAGAGAAAGAAAGAGGGGGGGAGAGAAAGAAAGAGGGGGGGAGAGAAAGAAAGAGGGGGGGAGAGAAAGAAAGAGGGGGGGAGAGAAAGAAAGAGGGGGGGGGAGAGAAAGAAAGAGGGGGGGGAGAGAAAGAAAGAGGGGGGGGAGAGAAAGAAAGAGGGGGGGGGAGAGAAAGAAAGAGGGGGGGGGAGAGAAAGAAAGAGGGGGGGGGAGAGAAAGAAAGAGGGGGGGGGAGAGAAAGAAAGAGGGGGGGGAGAGAAAGAAAGGGGGGGGGAGAGAAAGAAAGGGGGGGGGGAGAGAAAGAAAGGGGGGGGGGAGAGAAAGAAAGGGGGGGGAGAGAAAGAAAGGGGGGGGAGAGAAAGAAAGAGGGGGGGGGGGAGAGAAAGAAAGGGGGGGGAGAGAAAGAAAGGGGGGGGAGAGAAAGAAAGGGGGGGGAGAGAAAGAAAGGGGGGGAGAGAAAGAAAGGGGGGGGGAGAGAAAGAAAGGGGGGGGGAGAGAAAGAAAGGGGGGGGGGGGAGAGGGGGAAAGTGGGAAAGGGGGGGGGGGGGGGGAAGAAAGACAGGGTGGGGGGGGGAAGAAAGACAGGGGGGGGGGGGGGAAGAAAGACAGGGTGGGGGGGGGGGGGGAGAAAGAAGGACTGGCGCCAGACAGGGGCGGGAATAACTAGCAAAACCCGATCCAACTATTAGATATTCTGTAGCACCTATCAAATAACAGAGCATGTCACAAACTTTACTTGCCTGTATTTCAGAAAGTATACATCCGATCTCACAACTAAAGGTATGTATAGAATCAGCATGATAGCGCCAGTATAGCACTGGCTTTAGTTTATATATGAAAATCCCGGTGGTTGGTCGTCTTTAAATAAGTAACCCCCACTTAGTTACTTAGTAATCCCTAAAAGGTTATAAAAAAAATGCGTTTTTCGAGCGCTCACAAACCCTCTATCAATAGGGGGTGTCCATGATTAGTAAAGCTTGCCGTTTTGTTCCGAAAACAGCGCCACAACTGGCCATAGGTCATCACTGGTACTGCAGCTCATCTCCATTGACATGAAAGGGGCTGAAGGTGAGACAATGGTGTTTTTGCAAAAGTTTTTCTCATCTTGGACAAACTTTTTAAGTAATTTGCACGACTTTTATATCAGAATCCGTAATATAACATTACATATAAAGGGAAGAATGAACTGCGGCTGACATCTTGGTTTGGTCAGGTGCTGCCTGCGTCGTGGTGTCATGTGGCTGCCATCGGCTTCCTAGTTTGTTTCCTGGTAACTATTCTGACGCCAGTGCAAACATTACACGACCCATTCCGCATGAACTGGTTTCTCTACGATCCTCGGCTCCAGCCCTAACATTGAAAAGTCCAGCGCCGATACACGGCACAGCGCGGTGTAAGGTTACTGAGACCATACACAAAACCGGGAATAAACCAAATACAACGTAGCAACAATCCGGTTCTAAAAGCGACAACGCTGCATTGTTACCTGGCTGATGGGCGGCTACAACACGGCACGCAGACTTTAGTATTAACCCTTGAATTCTGGAAAATAAAAAAAAAAAAAAAAAAAAAAAAAAAAAATCAAAAGTGTCCCTAACACTGTAGAACACTTTCATGCACAATACATGCCCTGTAATGCAAGTCACTACTTATGGATAGTACAGACGGAAAAGCAGTCAAAAAAGTCGAGGTCTGGGAACAGGACGTATGGATACAGGGAGTACACAGAGACGTAGTCAGATCACAATCCAAGGGTCAGAATTCCAGGATGGCATGTAATAGATTCAGGGAGAAAACTGAGACGTGGTCAGGTAACAGGAAGACACATATGGATACAGGGAGTACACAGAGATGTAGTCAGGTCACAATCCCAGGGTCAGAATTTAAGTAGGGCACATAATAGATTCAGTGAGAAAACTGAGACGTGGTCAGGTAACAGTCCAAGGTCAAAAGCCAGAAGGTCATGACAGAAACAGGGAGTGGGCAGAAAAGGAGTCAAACATCAATCTAGGTTCAAGAAAAAAAAAAGATCAAAACAAATGGAGAAACATAGGCCAACAGCACAACTACAGAACCAGAATGTATGACTGCCAAGGTTCTAGGCGAGCATGCTCAGTAAAGAAGCAGAGCAATTATCCAGAAGATGGAACACCTGAGTAATCAGTACCTTCCAGAACCAGCATGGAAGCCTGCACTGTCAATCAACCTGCCAACCAGTAGCCCTGGAAAACACAGCAGAGCATCACCTGTTCAAGATGCTCTGCACAGAACAATCGTGACATGCCCCACATAAATCTTTATTTTTTTTTTATATAGCTCTAACTTATTCCCCAGCGCTTTACATACATCAGGAACACTGTCCCCATTGGGGCTCACAATCTAAAGTCCCTATCAGTATGTCTTTGGAGTGTGGGAGGAAACCGGAGAACCCGGAGGAAACCCACGCAAACACGGGGAAAACATACAAACTCCTTGCAGATGGTGTCCTTGGTGGGATTTGAACCCAGGACCCTAGCGCTGCAAGACTGCAGTGCTAACCACTGAGCCACCGTGCCGCCCGCACACATAGTATATGCGGAAATTGTGAAAGAAATCAATTTGCTGCGCATCTAATCATCGCCGGTTCCGCACCTATGCGCCGATCCGGATATCTGATCCTAGGTATCCCTAGTGCTGGACCATAAATAGGGAACGGATGGGATGAGCTCTTCGTCAACCCCACTAAACATTAAAGAAGACACAAGGAGGACACACGGGGGGGGGGGGGGGGACATGCATTAACTACTTATCTACATATGACTCAGGCAGACGTTCAGCAGAGTTTTCAGCAATGATACCACACAGGAGTACAAGCCACCTGCTTGTAACCAGAGCTTGAATGAACTGAAAATATCACCAGCAACAGTCCAAGGAAGGAAGGGGTATTTAAACAGCAAGGGAATACTGATGAGCAACAGCTGGGTGAAAGGCGAGCTCCTGCTGGGTCCAAAAGGGAGAGAGATGAATCCAGCAGGAAAGCTGCCTATACCAATGAATACTGACAACAGGAACAATGGAAAGTCAGGGAGCATTCTGCGCAGCCAAACGCTGTGACCTTCTATTGCCAGATACCACAGGACTGTTGGTCACCTGTGACACACCCGTGACACTGGGGAAAACAAGTGGATTCAGAAAGTGTTGTCCTTATAGTGGACAACCCCTTAAATGTGGTACCCATTCAGTATACAGGTTGTAGGCAGCACAACCCTTGCATACCTGGGGCGATGTGCTACAGACAACATTGATTTTAATGGCCCACACATGAATGATCCAACAATTGCATTGCTCGCTCACCGGCTGATCGGAGACATGTATTTGCACGGTCCGATGATCTGTTCTTATGAAAGCTTTTTTCTATTGTCATCCAGTGTACATGGGACTAGAATCATAGTGGGGCCGTGTAATATTTTGTTTATATATCACTTATTGAGATGTGTCAGACAAAGGAATGTGGTTTCCGATTGGAATGCAGAGAAAAAAAATGTCAGTCCTGTGTGTGGGTAACATTAAGGAATAACGTTTGGAACTCCATTCTATGTCTGAACTGGGTGCAAAAAACCTAAAAAACATCACTATGGGGAGATAAGGTATGCACACCAGTGACTATGGAAGGGGAATACATGGAATAGCAGAAACTGCTGTGTGAATACTGACATGAAAAAGACATAGACATAGAATGGAGTTCCAAACGTTATTCCTTAATGTTAGTAGTTTTTCGTTTGTGAACCCTCCCCATACACACCTATTGCCAATCCACATTATACGCATATATAGCCTGGGTCTCAGCGTCCCATACACGGTAAGTTTTTTAACTGCATGAGAGGACACACACAAGCTAGGGACCCCAACGTAGAGAAATACTTTGGCGTAGTGTTGGGGCTCTTCTGCATTGATCAATTCAGTAGCTAAATTTCTCTTTATTCATATATTCATGGCAGTAATGCAGGTTCCATTTTTCACATTTCATTCTTACAATTAGCTATTGAATTTTTCATGTCAGTATTCACACAGCAGTTTCTGCTATTCCATGTATTCCCCTTCCATAGTCACTGGTGTGCAAAAAAAATGTCAGTCCTGTGTGTGGGTAAAACTTCTCATAGTTCAGGAGCGGAACTGTTGTGAGGAATCCAGCAGTTAGTTCATGCATGGTGCTACTAATGCCCTACTGTGAGAACAGCAATGCACATAGTCTTGTAAGAGGATACTGTATTGTTAGCTGCCAGAAGGGGAAGGAGACTGATTCTAACTAGAAAACCACCACAGAGCTGAAGCGGACACACAAAAAAAAAAAAAAAAGTCGTCCAGGGAGGTAAGAAGAAACTATATTGTTAGCTGCCAGAAAGGGTAGGAGATTGATTCGAATGCCCTACTGTGAGAACAGCAATGCACATAGTCTTGTAAGAAGATACTGTATTGTTAGCTGACAGAAGGGGAAGGAGATTGATTCTAACCAGAAAACTACCCCAGAGCCGAAGGGGACACAAGAAAATAGTCATCCATGGAGGTCAGAAGAAACTATATTGTTAGCTGCCAGAAGGGGAAGGAGACTGATTCTAACTAGAAAACCACCACAGAGCTGAAGCGGACACACAAAAAAAAAAAAAAAAAAAAAAGTCGTCCAGGGAGGTAAGAAGAAACTATATTGTTAGCTGCCAGAAAGGGTAGGAGATTGATTCTAATGCCCTACTGTGAGAACAGCAATGCACATAGTCTTGTAAGAAGATACTGTATTGTTAGCTGACAGAAGGGGAAGGAGATTGATTCTATCGAGAAAACCACCACAACAGAGCCCAAAGGGGACACAAGAAAATAGTCGTCCGTGGAGGTAAGACGAAACTATATTGCTAGCTGCCAGAAGGATAAGGAGACTGATTCAAACCAGAAAACCACCACGAAGCCGAAAGGGAACCCAAGAAAACAAAAACATGATGGCAAATGTATTTCATCATACTAGAAACAATGCAAATGACAACATTTTTTCAGTACTCTGTGGTATGAAAATGGTATAACCCCCTAAGCCTAGTTCTGGTGGTACGTTTTATGCCGTGTGAACTAAATTTACAGAGGTTAAATTTATTACCCAAATATATGATGCATAATGTTAATATTGTAAAAATTATTATTCTCATTATTACTTCTATTAGGCTTGCTTACTACAGCCATTAGGAATGCCATTATAAAAAACAGAAACATGGAACCAGTCCATAATGGATAAAAATGGCGCTGGATGGATGGCATTGAGTATAATGGGGTCTGTTTCTGCTCTTTTTAAATGTATGTCATTTTAAAAAAAAACAAAAACGAAAAGACAGAAAAAAAAAAGCATGCTGTGCTTATTTTTCCAGTTGCAATGCACCCTCCTTACAAAGGATCAGACGAAGTGTGACCCAAAAATAAGGCTACGTACTCACAATCAGCTTTTGTAAGTTTTCGATTGCAGGATTTCTGTACCCTTGCTGCACCTATTATATAAATTAGGTTACTTGTATTTTTTCATTGTGATTTTTTGTGCATTTTTAAAGTGTTTTTGACGCCACAATTTTTTACTCTTTTTGGGGTGTAATGTTTTAAACAAAGCTGCTTTGTTTTTGATTATTTCTGGTATTTGGCTTTGACAAAACTTTTCATATATTTGGGTGTGGATTACACAGCGGAAACGGACTAAACATTCATGTGCATTTTTACCTGCAGATTTTCTGCACCTAATGCAAATCTGTGGGGAAAATCTGCCCATAAAACTCACCATAGCTGAGACATTTTCGACATTTTACAGATTTCAAACACTTACCGCAAGTCGTTTTATAAGACGCACCGGATTATAAGATGCACCCCAAATTTAGAGCCAAAAAAAGTAAGAAAGAAAAAAAAAAAAAGCGGTCCGTTTTATACTCTGGTGGTGTCTTATTGGAGGGGGGGGGGGGGCAGCAACTGTGGTGGAGCGGGGAAACAGGAGGCAGTGCTGAAGTAGAGCGATGCTGCAGGCACTGTGGTGGGGGCTGTGCTGGCTGCGGTGGGAGCTGTGCTGGCTGCGGTGGGGGCTGTGCTGGCTGCGGTGGGGGCTGTGCTGGCTGCGGTGGGGGCGGTGATGGCTGCGTGTAGCAGGGCAGTGCAGTGGGTGTCCCCGATGCTCTGTCAGCGGTACGGGCTTCAATGAAATGACGTTCAGAGTCAGCGCGTGCGCAGATTGAGCTATCGGCTCGATGACAAGCCGAGATGTCATCTGCGCACGCGCCACCTCTGAGCGCCATTTCCTTAAGTCCTCTGCTAGGAGATCAATGGGCCAGAGGCTTGCGATGTCGCAGCGTGCAAAGTACCCCTAAGGCTATGTTCACACTTTTGTTGTTTTGCTTCCGTCGCCTTGAGGAATTATGGTATCCTGCAAGATATTTTGCAGGAATCACCTTTTGTCCCCATAGACTATTAGTGATGGATTGCGACGGATGGCCTTGCGTTGCATCTGCCACGTGACGGATCAGTCGTTTACTGACTGACCGTTAGGCGGGAGCAACGCTGAATGTAACGGGTTTTTTTGGAGCGGCAAAAAGAAACAAACCTCGCAGGTGTCCATCGCCATCCGTCAAGAGCTATAATGGATGTCTATGGTGCTGGATTCCGTCATGCTCTACTGAGCATGCCCAGCATGTTTGGCACAACCACTGGGTTGTCCCAAACACAAACGGATCACAACGGATCCGTCAAAAAAACGGACGCGACGGATCAGTTTTTTCACAGGATTCCTGTGAGCGGAATTCTGTGAAATAACACATCTGTTGCGTCAGTTGACTTCTAAAAAATGAGGGATCCGTCGCAACGACAGACCTAACGGAAGTGTGAACATACCCTTAATAGGGAAAGTGATGATCACATCTGTAAAGCACTGCGGATCGGGTTGCTCAGTGGTTAGTTCTGCAATCTTGTGGTGGCTCAGTGGTTAGCACTGCAATCTTGTGGTGGCTCAGTGGTTAGCACTGCAATCTTGCAGCTCTGGGGTCCTGTGTTCAAATCCCACCAAGTAAAAAAAAAAAAAAAATCTGCATGGAGTTTGTATGTTCTCCCCGTGTTTGCGTGGGTTTCCTCCAGGTTCTCCGCTTTTTTCCCCACACTCCAAAAACATACTGATAAGGACTCTAGATTGTGAGCCCCAATGGGGACAGTGTTACTGATGTATGTAAAGCGCTGTGGAATTAATAGCGCTAAATAACTGAATAAATATTATAATTAACATAAGTTAGTAAAATAAATAAATAAAAATATTATGGTTCTGAAAAAACATCCTCACATCTTAAAATACAATCGTTGATATTTTAGTATCAAAAACACATTATATAACAAATGTATGAAATTATAACATTTATTTTCATTTTTAAAAGTAAATATTCTATTAATAAAAATTACTGCAACAGAAAAATAAAGTCATTTCCTCACCTAAAAGGCAAATTAAAAAAAAAAAAAAAAAAAAAAAAAAAAAAAAAAAAAAAAAAAAAATCACATTAGAAAAGCGCTCCAGCTTTTAAATAGTTAACTGATATTATTGTTTATACAAGTTGTTTACAATAATATTGGTTTTGAACACTTCTCCAAACACAAACATTCTATTGTAAATATTATTATTGCAGAGTTACATGGCTTGAGATCCACCTTTCAAGAGCTTCTGCAGCAGCTGATGAGCTCAGATCAATCAGGCAGTGATTAATCATGTGTCCAGGAGGTGATAATTTGTATCGCTTTTTAGCGCATGAATCACTTTGATCAATGAATCCCTATTATTCCAGGAAAAGGTCATTCTGAAGGGTCCCCTCCTCCCTCCCCCCATACTGTGCACCCCTCTGCTGCAGGACCTGGTGGCTGGGTGCTGCTCTGTCCTGGAGGGGAGGGTGCTGCTGTGTGTGAAGTGTGTGTGTAAATGGGGAGGGAGAGGTGAGAGCCAGTGCGCATGCGTGCCGGCTCCCATTGCTGTGTATGGATCATAGGGACAGGATGGAATGAAACCTTTGTATCTCTTTAAAGGAGCCGTGAGGAAATAGCAGCAGCACAGGATCCGCCAGGCGCAGGATCTGGGGAAGTTTTAGTACCAGGATGGCTGGGATCCCTGGATAAAGGATCTGGATACAAAGTTACAGACAAGGATCTGGATACAAAGTTGCAGCAGTGATGAGCTGAATGTGATCTGTCACCGGGAAAGTTGCTCTGTCCTATGCCGAGGCGCTGTACCATCCTCACATTGTAATCACTATGGCCAAAGTGATCCAGAAGAAGAACCACTGGACGAGCCGGGTGCTCCAGTGCGCGGTGAGCCGGGGCCCCGGGGGGCTGCCGCTGCTGGGGGGCGCGGAGCACGGAGAGTTCCTCTGTGTGGGGGCGGTGGAGGACTCCCTGCTCTGCTCCGGAGAGGGCCGGCTGCAGGGAGGGGAGCTGCTGCTGGAGGTGGCCGGGGTCCCGGTGTCCGGACTGCCCCGATACGACGTGCTGGAGATGGTGCGGAGCTGCGGGGAGCCGGTCCCCCTCACAGCTGTCAGGCAAGGTACGTGCCCCCAAAGCAACTTATCACTACTGACTGTGCACCTAGGAGGTCACACAAGGGTTAATAGTGGTGTGCAAACGTAGCAGATGAGTTTGTCACTTAAAGGGATATTCCCTCTAAAGCCTTGTATAATTATGGGACAATTGACTGCTGGGACCCTCACTGATCCCGAAAACAGGGGTGCAATGTAAACTACTTTACTGGAGAAGGGGGCTACACATATGGCTCAGTGGTGGGAGCCTCACCGATCCTGAAAACTACTTTACTGGAGAAGGGGGCTACACATGGCTCTGGTGGGACTCTCACTGATCCTGAAAACTACTTTACTGGAGAAGGGGGCTACACATTGCTCAGTGGTGGGACTCTCACTGATCCTGAAAACTACTTTACTGGAGAAGGGGGCTACACATATGGCTCAGTGGTGGGAGCCTCACCGATCCTGAAAACTACTTTACTGGAGAAGGGGGCTACACATATGGCTCAGTGGTGGAAGCCTCACCGATCCTGAAAACTACTGGAGAAGGGGGATACACATTGCTCAGTGGTGGGACTCACTGATCCTGAAAACAGGGGTGCCATGTAGACTACTATACTGGAGAAGGGGGCTACACATATGGCTCAGTGGTGTGACCCTCACTAATCCTGAAAATAGGTGCAGTGTAAACTAGTTTACTAGAGAAGGGGGCTACACATCATGCTCAGTGGTGGAACCTTCACAGTTTGACTTTTTCCCCTCTGGGACCCTCACTGATCCTGAAAATAGGGCTACAATGTAAACTACTTTACTGGAGAAGGGGGTTACACACGATGCTCAGGGGGCTACACATGTGGTTCAGTGGTGGAACCCTCCTAATTTGATGGGTAAGGGGGCTACACGTGGCTCATTGGTGGGATCCTTACAGTTCGACTTTTTTTTTTTTTTCCCTGCCGGGACCAAATAGGGGTGCAGTGTAAAGTACTTTACTGGAGAAGGGGACTACATATGATGCTCAGTGGTGGGACCCTCACAATTTGACTCAGACCCAAACCAAACCCCGGGGACGTTCACCCCCTCAGTGGTGGGATTGTGAGGCAGTTTAACCCCCTCCCTGATCCTTAAAATTGGGGTGCAGTGTAAACTAATTTACTGGAGAAGGGGCTACACATGATGCTCAGTGGTGGAACCCTTCCAGTTTGACTTTGCTGGGACCCTCATTGATCCTGAAAACAGGAGTGCAATGTAAACTAGGTTAATGAAGAAGGGGGCTACACATGTAGCTCAGTGGTGGGACTCATAAGTTTGACTTCCCCACCCTCCATCTAAGTCTGAGTTCACATGTCCAGCAATGATCCGTGTTTGGCAGGAATAAGTCAGGTCACATGTGCTATCCTTTTGTATTGACCACACGTGTATTTATACATATGAATGAGACCTCTTTTCTAAGCTGAACAAACCCAACTTTCCCACCTGTCATCATACGGGCGGCCTCCATTATTCATCATACGGGCGGCCTCCATTATTCATCATACGGGCGGCCTCCATTATTCATCATACGGGCGGCCTCCATTCCTTGTAATAGTCTAGTTACCCACCTTGGAGCTGACTCTAACTTCTGAATGTCCTTCTAAAAATGTGGCGCCCAAAACTGGATCCCATATTCCAGATGTGGCCTTACAAGTGATTTATAGAGGGGTAACAATACGTTGGGATCATGGGATCTAATCTCTCTCTTTATACACAGCTAATTTTGCAAACAGATTGCAGCTGGATCTGTTCTGATGGTTGATTACAGAACATGTGAATTTATTGTAAAACGCACCGCACTATCCAAACTCACAGTATTATCATAGTGCACAAGGGAACAGTAAGGCCAGGGGCGGACATCATTGGTGCAACCCATACAGCCACACAGGGGCCCCAAGAGGTCACGGGGCCCATTTCTACCTCCAACGTAGGGGAAATTGGGCATTATGATGATCACTTGGCCCATATGTTCTAGTACAGGGCCCCTTTTCTGTCTGTGTCTACCAGTGAGTAAGGCTCAACTCACATATCCAAGAATCACCCGTTAGAACGGATCCGTTGGCCAAAAAATTGAATTTTGGCGGGTACGTTTCTTTTTAACATTGGAGTCTATGGAAAACGGATCAATTAACTGATTTCTATTTGAAACCGATCCACTAAGGCTGCTTTCACACACCAGTTTTTTGGCATCAGGCACGATCCGGCGAAAAAACTAATGCGACGCATCCGGCGAAAAAACGGATCAGTTGCATCAATGTTTTCCATCAGTTCCTTCAGTTTTTTGACAGATCCGGTGTGATACTGAGCATGCTCATTTGAAAAAAAACGGATCCGGCGGCTGGATCCGTTTTTTTGCCGCATTACGCTGAATCCGGCGTCCATAGGCTTCCATTATAAAACACGGCGCCGGATCATTTTTTTTTTTTTTTTAAAACTGGACGTAAAAGTTGTGTCTGCAGAACTTCTTTGCCAAAGGATCCATTCTTATAGATGATTATTGGACATGTGAACTTAGCTTAACCTGCAGTCCTATGTAAAAGGTGATATCTCAGGGAAATGCGCTGATAAAGTTGATTAAAACGTTTTAGGCTGTATTGATCAATGTATATGAAATGCATATTGGTTACATGGAGCGTCATCTCGTGCACCAAAAAGTATCCGTGCGACCTTAGAGTTGCACGTGACATATAAGACTAAATAAAGCTACATGTAGGTTGCAGTGTTGCTTAACGACATTGCTCTTCATGATTTTCTATGGTGGCACATTGTAACCTAGCACAACAAAAAGTCACAAAGGTTTCCAAGAGCGTTTGTTTATATGTGTCTGGTTGTAAGTTGCACAAAACTCAATTGTCATAGACTTTAATGCAAAACGCATGGGACTGCGACCTGTCTGCAGCAAAATTGCATCCCTAGAATTGCGGAACAGCGAGTTGTATCAATATTATTGGTTCCGCTGCTTGTCTGAGAATTGCTGTAGGTCCAGGCAAAAGTTTCTGGAGGTAAAATCACGTGCGATCTGTGATCAGAGATGAAACATTTATTTATTTATTTTTTCTGAGATGGTTGAGGGTCACAATTGACAATAATTAAACACTATGTTGCAATGTAACGCCACCATCTGGTGTAAACAGATGTCTGGTGTAAACAGAATAGATGATAATTGATTGATCGGTGGAGTTTTGACCACTGGGACCTGCACTGATCAATAGAACAGGGAATTTTAGGAATGGCGGAACCGGCCAGATGCCCGACCACCGCTCGATTACGGCTCTTGGAAACCCCATAAGAAATAAATGAATCAGTGGGTCGATCAATGTTCGTTTTATTCCAAGGTTGAGTTCACATGGCCAGTAATCATCCATTAGAACGGATCCTGTTGGCAAAAACGTTCTGCAAACACAACTTTCTTTTTGTCCGTTGTTAAGTAACTGATTTCTGCATGATCTGTTTTTTTGGGTTGTTTTTTTTTTTTACCATTGGAGTCCATGGAGAATGGATCCGTTAACTGATCACTATTTATCTTCCATTTGAAACGGATCCTTTACAAATGAAAGAAAAACAGAGGCTAGACAGCAAATGGTTAACAGATCCGTTCTTCAAAGACTCCCATGTTTAATAATGGATCTTGCAGACATCCGTTATTTAAGAACGAGCAAAAAAGTTGTTTGCAGAACTTTTGTTGCCAATGGATCTGTGCAGGATCCGTTCTAATGGATGATTACTGGACATGTGAAGTCAGCCTAAGGCTATGTGCGCACACAGCGGGGGTTTTTTTTTGTTTTTTTTTTTACACTGCGTTTTTGGCTGCAAAAAATGCACAAAAACGAAAAAAAAAACCACCCACAGCAAAAACGCACTGGTAAAAATGCATGCGTTTTTGGCTGCATTTGGCTGCGTTTTTGATCACTGCGTTTTGCTGCATTTTTCCAATGCATGGGTGGAAAAATGCAGGAAAGAATTGACTTTTTTTTTTTTTTTTTGCTCAAAAACGCTGCTAAAAAAAGTTGTGTGCGGACAGCAAAAATGAAAAGTCATAGACTTTGCTGGGTAAGCAAAGTCATGCAGTTTTCAGCACAAAAACGCACCTGGAAAATGCGCAAACAACGCTCAGTGCGCACATAGCCTAAGGCGGATTTCTCGCGGAAAAGCCGCGGATTTTCCAGAAATCTGCAGCACAGCCACTCCCCAGCCATTTCTATGGCATTTGGGAAATGCTGTGCCCACGCTGCAGATTTTTCCGCAGCGGAAATTGTGCGGATTTTCGTGCGGAAAAATCTTCAGCATGTCAATTATTGTTGCGGATTTTAATGCGGATTTTGCCTATTCAATTGAATTAAAAAAAAAATCGTAAAATCCGCAACAAAATCCACGTCAAATCCGCACAAAATCCGCACCTATGAAAAGGTGCGGATTCCGGGGGAAAGCTGCGGATTTTGAGGCACAGAGACCTCTTTCTTATGTCTATTCTAAGGCTATGTGCCCACGGGACTCTGTATCTGCGGATTTTTCTGCATCAAAATCCGCAGCTTTCCCCCGGAATCCTCACCTTTTCATAGGTGCGGATTTGACGTGGATTTGATGCGGATTTGCCGCTGCAGATTTTTCCGCACGAAAATCCGCACGATTTCCGCTGCGGAAAAATCCGCAGTGTGGGCACAGCATTTCCCAAATGCCATAGAATTGGCTGGGGAGTAGCTGTGCTGCAGATTTCTGGAAATTCTCGGCTTTTACGCGAGAAATCCGCGGCAAAATCCGCACATTTTCCGCAGCGTGGGCACATAGCCTAAGGCTATGTGCCCACGCTGCGGAAAATGCGCGGATTTTGCCGCGGATTTCTCGCGGAAAAGCCGCGGATTTCCCGAAAATCTGCAGCTCAGGCACTTCCCAGCCATTTCTATGGCATTTTGGAAATGCTGTGCCCACGCTGCGGATTTCTCCGCAGCGGATTTCGTGCGGATTTTGATCCGGAAAAATCTGCAACATGTCAATTATTGTTGCGGATTTTCATCCGGATTTTGTCTTTAAAATTGGGGGGAAAAAAAAAAATCTGCATCAAATCCGCGGCAATTCTGAGGTAAATCCGCGGCAAATCCGCACCTTTGAAAAGGTGCGGATTTTGCGGGAAAGCTGCAGATTTTGATGCAGAAAAATCCGCAGCTACATTCTCCCGTGGACACATAGCCTTAAGGTGCTATGGTCATCCGTGTGCCGTGATTTTGGCACACGTGTGTTCTCCGTGTGCTATCCTTGATGGCACACGGAGAGCAGGAACATTTTACTCACCTGTCCCCGGCGCTGCTGTTTCCAGTGCTACTGCTGCTTCCGGTCCGCGGTGCAGTGAATATTCATGCGCATAATGAGCGGGCCCAGAAGCAAGTTACAGCAGGGCTGGAGACAGGTGAGTGTAGAAAATAATTTTATTACAAAGACACTTGTTTTTCTCCGGTCCGTGGGATACGCATGCTGCCGGAGAAAATCAGATTTGTCTCCTTGCGGGACACACGTGTGCTCCACATGGAAACACGTCAATGTGAAAACACTGATGTGTGCGCTGACACATTGATTTTAATGGGTCTGTGTACGTCCGTCTCTCCGGTATGTATGAAAACGGACGTCATACCGGAATCACGGATGTGTGAAGGGGGCCTAAGAAGAATAAATGTACTCCATTCTGTGGATCGGTGCTGGTTCTTGCAGTCAAACCCCCACTTTCATGTGGATGGGTGATGATTTGTTTTCCCTGGACAGTCCCTTTTTAAACGCTTGTACGTGTGCATAACTATGTATGTGGGTTTAGCTTTGTCATTTGGGTTAGAAATGATATCCGATTGTGTTCTCTTTTGAAACCCTCCTCGCCAGGGACTGTATATTATAGAGTACCTATTGAAGAAATGGGTTTGTTTGGAACTTATGGGCACTAGAGGCTCCACTTTGAGTAATAAAGGGGAATCCTACAAGGAAACCCACCACTAAGCGCAAATATATGGAGAAGGGGCTGAAAAGAACTTCCCCTTTAAATGACAAAATCCAGCTCTGCTACATATTTGTATACAATGTAGTCATCATGTGTCCATTCTCCACCCAGATAATTAGCAGCCCATTCCACCATTGTGTTCTGCTCTGATGATACATTGTATTGGCGTGTTTTGGGTTCTTGGTGTCATTGATTTTCATTATTTGTATTTCTTCCTGTGGATTATAGTCGCGCGCTCAGCACTGCGCAGCGATAAAAATATCTTTCCCGCCGCACATTCCCCACATTGCTAAACAGATAACACTCTCAGGTGAGATGTGCACGTGTCGGGTGCGATGCGACAAGGATGTGGCGTCTGCGGGATGAACGATGGCTGCGGCTCCTCGCAGGGAATAATTGATATTTTCTACTCTGTGTTTATTGTTTATGGTTTATAATGTGCGGAATGTTTTGGATATTTGTTATGGTGGATTTATAAATGACGAGGCATGGATATTATATCAAAGTATGATTCCGTTTTGAATGGAAAAACACCAGTCGAAGAATGTTGAATTGGACAATTCTCCGTTTTATCTGCTCCGTGGAAAGCTGGGTGCTCGCTTGTCAACAAATTCCATGTAGCTGGTCACTCATTCAAGTGTGAGATGCCATAGTCTAAATCAGAAATTATATTTAAAGTGGATACTTCAATATTGCAACATTGTCCCTGGTGGTCTGGTGGACTATTCTGAGGTCATAGATCAATGACAGAGCCCCCCCCCCCCTAATGAACATGGGGCTGTCCAGTACTGCAGAGTGACATCAGGAAGGATGGGGCATTATCTGTCCCCCTTGACAAGAAGAATTTGTAGGGGAGGGGGGTTTAAGTGATTGATGGCTCAAAAAACAACTCCAAACTGTAAAGGTAAACTTCCTCCCGTCTTGAAGATTTATGATATAGGCAAGTCTCAAGAACACATCTAGGTCAAGAATCAGGCCCCACCTGCACTCTCATTAATAAAGAGCGACCTTCTCAATTCACAAGATCGAAGATACTATAGAAGTGAATGGAGAAAGCTGCGCATGCGCGGACACCTATACAGTCACCGCGGCATAAGACGATGCCTCATTTTTGAGAGAGATTTTCTAAGGAACTATATATATCTCAAAAATGGGGCACTGTTTCACGCCAAAGTGAATGGAGAGGTGGCGGCGCAGCTGTCTTTGTTCACGTCTATAGGACTTCTGGAAATGGCTGAGTGTTCTTGGATGGATCGAGATGGGCCACTCACACGCTAGATGGAGATGGGCCGCCGATGGAGATGGGCCGCGCGCACTCTCTCTACAGGGTCGGGATGGTCCGCGCGCTCTCTCTCTACAGGGTCGGGATGGTCCGCGTGCGCACTCTCTCTCTACGGGGTCGGGATGGTCCGCGCGCGCTCTCTCTCTCCGGGGTCGGGATGGTCCGCGCGCGCTCTCTCTGTCCGGGGTCGGGATGGTCCGCGCGCGCTCTCTCTCTCCGGGGTCGGGATGGTCCGCGCGCGCTCTCTCTCTCCGGGGTCGGGATGGTCCGCGCGCTCTCTCTCTCTCCGGGGTCGGGATGGTCCGCGCACTCTCTACGGGGTCGGGATGGTCCGCGCGCTCTCTACGGGGTCGGGATGGTCCGCGCGCTCTCTACGGGGTCGGGATGGTCCGCGCGCTCTCTACGGGGTCGGGATGGTCCGCGCGCTCTCTACGGGGTCGGGATGGTCCGCGCGCTCTCTACGGGGTCGGGATGGTCCGCGCGCGCGCTCTCTACGGGGTCGGGATGGTCCGCGCGCGCGCTCTCTACGGGGTCGGGATGGTCCGCGCGCGCGCTCTCTACGGGGTCGGGATGGTCCGCGCGCGCGCTCTCTACGGGGTCGGGATGGTCCGCGCGCGCGCTCTCTACGGGGTCGGGATGGTCTGCGCGCGCGCTCTCTACGGGGTCGGGCTGGTCCGCTCTGCTACCTTTTCTTACAGGAGAAAGTAAGACAGGGCTCCATTAATATATTATAATGGCCATGCTCCAATCTGTGGATATGCCCTGAATGTTTATGATGGGAATACTGCAAAGTTTTTATTAGTTGGAAAACCCCTTTGTGTTATAGAAATGTGATCATTATAAACCACAACTAATAGTTGGGAATTTATTTATTTTTTGTCAGATTTTTTTCACTTTCTGTCCTGGTTCTACATTTGCCGAAATATTCCAAAACTGTGATTCGGGCCAGTCCCTTCCCCCTGTAACGCTGCAGCACGTGATCTCCTCCTACCTTGACCCGGCGGTTACGTTTTGTGTGTCAATATTTGTTCCCTGCACGGTACAGATGGAGCTCAGCTGTAACCTCCACCCAGCGCCCATGAGTCACACTGAGGATTGTCAGCCTTGGGGACATCCAGATTAGGACTAGGACTATGTGTCACCTGTCAATTGGCTCCAACCTCTTCGTGCTGTCACAACAATGGACTCCTGGTTTACAAAACTGGTTCCAGGAGCTTGCCATCACTCTGATATCGTGGCGTTGTTTGTGGTTGCACGGCCCATTTTACTCATCAAAGTCCTCCTCTTATTATACATGTTCCATAAGTGGACAAAATCCATCCGCTCCTGAAATACTCTGTGCTGCTGGTCTCTATATTTCTCTACCTATCTGTTGTAGGTTAAATTGATAGGATGATGGTGATTATCTGGTCTAAAGGCATCTAGTAAAGCTTTGATTTGCTTGAGCAGAATTGATGTGAGGGTTAAGCCCGCTACACACGCTCAATATATCTCACAATCCGTCGTTGGGGTCAAGTTGTAAGTGACGCACATCCGGCATCGTTTGTGAGGTATCTGCGTGTGACATCTACGTGCGATCAGGATTGAACGCAAAACCGTTGATCGCAAACACATCGTATCTTTGTCTAGAATTGAGCGTTTTGTTGCAGGAACCTAGTGAATTGTAACGTGTGACATCCCTCATACGATTTTGGTGTCTGATGCTATGTGCGCAGGTGTGCGCTCTGCACCGCAGCTTAAAAAAGGTCTGCTTCAGAGCGCAGCTAAAAAGCCTCACAATGTCTGTCATTCACTAATCTCTGTCAGTCCGTCACTATCTCTGTCCCTCACTCTCTGTCCATGTCAGTCTATCCCCCTCTCTCATATACTCACCGATCACCGATCCCCGGCGTTGCACGGCATTCACACTGCTCCGGCGGCTTTTACTGTTTTGAAAAAGCCGACCGCCCATTAAACAATCTCGTATTCCCCGCTTTCCCCGCCCACCGGCGCCTATGATTGGTTACAGTGAGACACGCCCCCACGCTGAGTGACAGGTGTCACACTGCACCCAATCACAGCAGCCGGTGGGCGGGTCTATACTGTGTAGTGAAATAAATAATTAAATTAAAAAAAACGGCGTGCGGTTCCCCCCCAATTTTAATACCAGCCAGATAAAGCCATACGGCTGCAGGCTGGTGTTCTCAGGATGGGGAGCTCCACGTTATGGGGAGCCCCCCAGCCTAACAATATCAGCCAACAGCCGCCCAGAATTGCCGCATCCATTAGATGCGACAGTTCTGGGACTGTACCCGGCTCTTCCCGATTTGCCCTGGTGCGTTGGCAAATTGGGGTAATAAGGAGTTATTGGCAGCCCATAGCTGCCAATAAGTCCTAGATTAATCATGTCAGGCGTCTCCCCGAGATACCTTCCATGATTAATCTGTAAATTACAGTAAATAAACACACACCCAAAAAATAATTTATTAGAAATAAAAACACAAACATATACCCTGGTTCACCACTTTAATCAGCCCCAAAAAGCCCTCCATGTCCGGCGTAATCCAGGATGGTCCAGCGTCGCATCCAGCGCTGCTGCATAGAGGTGACAGGAGCTGCAGAAGACACCGCCGCTCCTGTCACCTCCACGCAGCAACTGAAGACAGCCGCGCGATCAGCTGAGCTGTCACTGAGGTTACCCGCTGTCACTGGATCCAGCGGTGGCCGCGGGTAACCTCAGTGACAGCTCAGCTGATCGCGCTACTCACCTCAGTTGCTGCGTGGAGGTGACCGGAGTGGCGGTGAGTAGCGCGATCAGCTGAGCTGTCACTGAGGTTACCCGCGGCCACCGCTGGATCAAGTGACAGCGGGTAACCTCAGTGACAGCTCAGCTGATCGCGCGGCTGCCTTCAGTTGCTGTGTGGAGGTGACCGGAGCGGCTGTGTCTGCTGCTTCTCCGGTCACCTCCATGCAGCAGCGCTGGAAGCGACGCTGGAGCATCGTGGATTACGCCGGACATGGAGGGCTTTTTTGGGGCTGATTAAAGTGGTTAACCAGGGTATATGTTTGTGTTTTTATTTCTAATAAATGATTTTTCGGGTGTGTGTGTTTATTTACTGTAATTTACAGATTAATCATGGAGGGTGTCTCATAGACGCCTGACATGATTAATCTAGGACTTATTGGCAGCTATGGGCTGCCAATAACTCCTTATTATCCCGATTTGCCAACGCACCAGGGCAAATCGGGAAGAGCCGGGTACAGTCCCAGAACTGTCTCATCTAATGTATGCGGCAATTCTAGGCGTCTGCTGGCTGATATTGTTAGGCTGGGGGGCTCCCCATAACGTGGAGCTCCCCATCCTGAGAATACCAGCCTTCAGCCGTATGGCTTTATCTGGCTGGTTTTAAAATTGGGGGGGACCGCACGCCGTTCTTTTTAATTATTTATTTCACTGCACAGTATAGACCCGCCCACCGGCTGCTGTGATTGGGTGCAGTGTGACACCTGTCACTCAGCGTGGGGGCGTGTCTCACTGTAACCAATCATAGGCGCCGGTGGGCGGGGAAAGCAGGGAATACGAGATTGTTTAATGGGCGGCCGGCTTTTTCAAAACAGTAAAAGCCGCCGGAGCAGTGTGAATGCCGTGCAGCGCCGCGCCGGTGATCGGGGATTGGTGAGTATGAGAGAGGGCTGCTCAATTCAGTTACTCAGGAGATTAGCGGTCACCGGAGAGTCCTTCACTGGTGACCGCTAATCAGGGCGCGACACAGACAGAGCCGCAGCATGACAATGAAGTCGGGTGAAGTTCACCCGAGTTCATTCTGACAGTGCGGCTCTGTCTGTGTCTGCTGTCATCTGCCATTCAGCTCTGCTACATGGCTGTCTGTGTCTGCTGTCAGCGGCCATGTAGCAGAGCTGAATGGCAGATGACATAGTAAAAACACATCCCTACACATTACACACGCTTGGCAAGTCAATAAATAAAAAAAAAAAAAAAAAAAAAAAAAAAAGGTGCCCAATGCATACGTCACAGAACACATGATCTAAAGGATCGCACACAAAATTGACCAATTTAACATAGACTACTAACGCACGTGTGACAGCAAATGAACGACCTACGTGTGATCTCATAAGATCCCGTATGCAACCTGGGCGTGTCACATCGCAAATGCGATTGTACAACTAATTGCAACGTGTAAAGCAGGCTTTAGGGGTGAACCTAAAACATAGATGCTGTATTTCAGGCATGTGGTATCAAACTTGGCGATTTTTATGGAACCGGTTGATCCCCTGATGAGTTTGGGGGGGTCTCCGGGCTCTCCCCGATAGATTATGTTGGGGGAAAGAAGGATCGGGCGGTTGGTATTTCTCCAACTGATCTTTTGGTTTTCTGGCGAAAAAAGCTGCTGCCACAGGAGTCTGGCAGAGGCTTCCCCTCTCTCTTCTTGGAAAATGCATGCATGCTCGATCAAGCATGTGCGTGTCTATGATGGAGTCAGGAAAGATAACTTTTCTCGTACGTGAACAAATTGGATGTCCAAATGAGCCCTTACACTGATTGTCTTGTAGGAGGTGGTCAAGTCCTTCAATCTATAGTGTATGGTTATATAGAGTCCAAAGTGTTTATGCTTATTGCTGAATGTGTATGGTGATATGTTATGCCGCTAGATGGGTGCAGGCTCCAGATACAGGAGACTCGAGACTGTTATCAAAGGCACTATTTGATGGTTGGGCTAAGATAGGGTTAAATGGTAGCGACAGATGTTGGGAGGTCTCGAGAGGAGCTAGTCTAAATTAGGGTTCGAGTGTGAGAAGACATGGTTTCAGTGCTAGGACCAGTCAAGGAACCCTGAGGTATCCTCGAGTGGTCAGGAGCCTACAGCTCACCCTGGCGGGCTTAGAGAGTCGTCCGGCTAGAGAGCCTCTGGACCAAGAATCAGACGAAGGTGAACAGTCAGGGGGAAGGAGACACAGACTCTGGAGTTGGAGGACGAGATCCAAAATAGTGGAGTGGGACAGGTCGAGAGGTGGTACGCCACATCGAGAGATGGGAAGGCCATGTCGGTCATATCGGTATGAAGACTAAAGTGAACTTTCTGGTTGGCAAAGTGAGCTCTGGTGTTATTACTGTTTACGACGAGGACCACCGGAGGGGTGAGACACCAACCAGTCAGTGTTGTGCACCCCATGTGAAGTTACAAGAACACCCAGAGTTTCCTTAGCGTTCTGCTCGGTGCTGGCACCTTCCTTCACTCTAGAAAGTCCATCATTTGAGGAGTTAATGTTTTGGGTCGAATCAACCATGGTGCCTTCTTTTTTTGTTTCACGTGCCCCCCACATAACTCTTTTGCCTATAGGCTACTGACTGTGTCGTTACAGATCCGCTCCTGTACTCCAGACCTGCCCGGTGTGAATCTACCGGCCTTCTGGCAACAGACAGCGATAAACCAGGGTATTTGTGCTGTGAATACTCCAGATCAGATGAGCACTTTCCAATTCCAAAGTGTCAATCTCATTCTCATTCCTAATTAACACCTCTAGATCTGCTTTCCTAACTCATTCATTATGCTTCGAAAAACACAGCAAGTGGGTGGTATAGAAGAGAAGCTCTTACCAAGTAATCTGCAGGTCACCATCATTTCGCAGGGGTTATCTGGGCAAGGAGAGAAGTGACAGAGCCCATGAGGCTTCATGACACAGAAGGGCTGAGGAGTAGTTGACTACTAAACAGGCAAAAATTACTGGGTAAAAGCCCAAAATTTCAGGTTTTGTTCTCCTTTCGCCTTAATGAACTCAATGGCTGTGTTAGGGCAACGTCTGAATTCCGGAAGTCCCTAAATTTAGCTATAGATGGGGACCATTGCCTGTAAGCTCCACTTTCTGGGGGGGGGGTTTCATGGTCCTGATTTGGGTCCTCGTGCATGTCTATGATGCTGTCCTGGAAAAGGTCTCCCAAAGATTATATTCATCCTCTCCTAAACAATAAAGTCCTATTGTATACCTATCCTCCCATCCCCCATCTTGCACGTATTATTTTCGTCATGGATATGCTTGATCTGTAGAGGTTTGCAGCCGGTTGCCTTTTGGCAATATGTCATTATTGTAGTTCTTGTAAAATCTACTCATCATTTAGTACAGGTCTTGTCTTTTACGTAAGACACCTACCTTACATGTGTAAATGTGATGGAACAAAATCCGAAGGCTTGGCAGAGGCAAGTCAAGTGGGATCAATGGATTGATTTCTGGCTGAACGGGATTTTCTACTACCATACAACAGGCCATGGTAGTCCATGGCGGCTGGGCCAGAGCCCTATGAGCCTCCTACTTGCTTCCATCCCTGGTGGCCTCTTCTGATTATATGGTTTTGTGAACCATCTTGCGTATGTCACGTCCCAACAATATCGTCCCACTGAGCCTGCTAATCAGAAGAGGTGTTAGGGATGGTCACAAGTGACTCTTGTCCGGTGGCCATGGACTGTCAATGTAGCCCCCGTACCAGGGTCCTGTGAATATATTTTGCTCAATCCTTACCAAAGGTTGTAGTAGCAACACCGGATCAGATCCCTATGAGCCTCTTACTTGGTTCCATCTCTGGTGGCCTCTTTTGATTATTCAGTTTGGTGCTTCGTCTTGCGTACTTCACATCCCAACAACATCGTCTCACTGAACCTACTAATCAGAAGAGGTGCCGAGGATCGCAACAAGTAGGAGTAAGTTCACATGACTCTTGTCCAGTGGCCATGGACTGTCAATGTGGCTCCTGTATTAGGGTCCCGTGAATCTTTTGCTCAACTCTTACC
This sequence comes from Anomaloglossus baeobatrachus, assembly GCF_048569485.1. NCBI lineage: Eukaryota > Metazoa > Chordata > Amphibia > Anura > Aromobatidae > Anomaloglossus > Anomaloglossus baeobatrachus. The sequence continues at coordinate 26,188,408 of NC_134360.1, read as the reverse complement.
AAAGGTTGTAGTAGCAACTCCGGGCCAGAGCTCTATAAGCCTCCTACTTTCTTCCATCCCTGGTGGCCTCTTCTGATTATTCGGTTTCGTGCACCGTCTTGCGTACATCATGTCCCAACAATATCGTCCCGCTAAGCCTAATAATCAGAAGAGGTACCGGAGATGTTCACAAGTAGGAGGAGGTTCATAGGACTCTTGTCCGGTGGCCACGGACTGTCAATGTGGCCCCTCTACCTGTGTCCTGTGAACCTTTTTTTGTCAACTCTAACCAAAGGTGGTAGTAGCGACACTGGCTCATACTTAATGTTGGTTTTACGAGATTGCAAACTAAGGAATTGACCAGAGCCACTAACCTGGCGATGGGAATTTAGGAGTAAAGGCTACTTTACACACTGCGATATCGGTCCCGATATCGCTAGTGTGGGTACCCGCCCCCATCTGTTGCGCGACACGGGCAAATCGCTGCCCGTGCCGCACAACAGCCATCACACATACATACCTGTCCGGCGACGTCGCTGTGACGGGCGAACTGCCTCCTTTCTAAGGGGGCGGTCCGTGCGGCGTCACAGCGACGTCACTGAACCGCCGCCCAATAGCAGTGGAGGGGCGGAGCTGAGCGGGACGTAACATCCCGCCCACCTCCTTCCTTCCTCATAGCGGCCGGGAGGCAGGTAAGGGGAGATTCCTCGTTCCTGCGGCGTCACACGCAGCGATGTGTGCTGCCGCAGGAACGAGGAACAACCTCGTTACTGCTGCAGTAACGAGATTTGAGAATGGACCCCCATGTCGCCGATTAGCGATTTTGCACGTTTTTGCAACGATGCAAAATCGCTTATCGGTGTCACACGCAACGGCATCGCTAATGCGGCCGGATGTGCGTCACGAATTCCGTGACCCCAACGACTCCGCATTAGCGATGTCGCAGCGTGTAAAGCCCGCTTTAGTGTGACGGGGCCTTTAGATGGAGGTCCCAAATACGATTTCTATACTGAGACCCACTATTTACAGGTTGGGGGATAATTTGATAAATTTAACCAATATGTTTTGATGAAAATGTATTTATTAATTGCATCTTTTGTTATAAAAGATAATCTACTTTGATGGTTAAATGGAACGTTTATTAAAGGCCCCTAAAAAATCCTGTTATTCTTGGCGAACTTTAGCACATAGTTATGTACGTCAGGGTATTTGCATACCATGTTATATTGGATTAACTGGTATTTCAGGTTTCAGATTTAGGTGTCCACCTGTCATAACAGAATCGCGCAGTGCACAGAGAATTCTGAGTTCATGCCCTCATCTATGAGCCCTAGTGGCTACATACTTGTGTCTTGCTTGTAAGGACCCCAAATCTCTGTACAATGCAGACTGAACACTACCTAGGTGACATAGTGTTGACTTATGGAGGCTACAAAGCTGGCATAGGTAGACTGGAGGCCCCAATACAGATTAGAGTGGTGTCGGTTGAACCCACCAGTATCGATGAGTTTGGCCGACGGTCTAATTTGTATGGGGGGCTCCGGCCAACTAATAGCCAGGAGAGTTGTTGATCGGATTTGTCCAATTTCGGACTGGTGATGGCTTTGTCCTCACGTAGATAAATCCCCAACCGACTTGTCACAGAAGAGTCCGCTGAGATGGCCCTTTACCAAGGAGTACTGCCCGACCTCTAAGACTGGCCATTCCCTATGGATGGCTATTGGCAACACGATGTTTTGGTTAATCAATCATTCGGCCAACAGATATCCAATGTTTATGGCCAGCCTTAGAGGTTTGGCTATACTCCTTGCGAAAAAGTTATGGAAGCCAGCTTTCCTTCAAGAACAATAATGTTATCTCTTTAGTGCCACCTTCTATTCCACTGTCCAACCATTTAACGAACCTTGATTTAATATTTAGCCAAACCAGAGGCCTCTCCAGTCATCCAAACTCTTTATACATGAGTGGCAAGAACCCTGTAATGGCTATCTGCAGATGGCTGGCCTTATCTTTTTGGAAAAGACTCTACTTTGGCTAAATATCTGATCAGAACTAAGTAATTTGAATGTATTCCTATAGAGGTTCTGCAGGAAACCCAAACACTGTCTACTAGATGTTAATTTTCCACTAACTACAACTGATCCACTTATTTATCGAGCACCATTGCTTCCATGATGCTGTACATAAGAAGGGGTTACATACAAAACATAGATATAAATGAGGGTAAACAAACATACACCGGATAGTCTGGTATGGGGGAGAGGGTCCTGCCCTTGTTGGCTTATAGTCTACAGGATATTGAGGAAGGTGACTGCTCCGGTTGGGGTGAGGTGGCAGCTCCGGTGGTGGTGTGTCGCAAGTGACAGCCAGTCATGTGGTTTCTGGCCATAGAAGGTCACAGTGTTTGGCTGCACATTATGCTCCCTGACTTGTCATTGTTGATGTTGTCAGTATGCATTGGTATAGGTAGCTTTCTTGCTGGATTCATCTCTCTCTCTCTTTTGGACCCAGCAGGAGCTCAACTTCCACCCAGCTGTTGATCATCAGTATTCTTTTGGTGTTCAAATACCCCTCCCTTCCTTGGACTGGTGCTGGTGATATTATTCAGTTCATTCAAGCCTTGGTTGCAAGCAGGTGGCTTGTACTCCTCTGTGGTGTCGTTGCTGTAAACTTTGCTGAACTTCTACCTGAGTCATCTATGGATAAGTAGTTCATGATTTTTCCCCGTGTGTGTCCTCCTTGTGTTTTCTCTAGTATTTAGTGGGGTTAACGAAGAGCTCATCCCACCTGTTCTCTATTTAGGGCCCAGCACCAGGGATACCTAGGGTCAGGTATCCAGCTCGGCGCGTAGGTGCAGAACCTATCTATGGTGGTGAGGGACCTCAGGGACCAGCTGTAGGTTTGGTCAGAGGTCACCATCTTCCCTTTCCCTAGACACTGTGTTTCAATTCCCTTTCGCTGTGTGCTTGGTAGTCCCCCTTAGCTAGCGTGACTTGGTGAGGGGGCAGCTCCGTTGGTGGTGAGGGGGGCAGCTCCGTTGGTGGTGAGGGGGGGAGCTCCATTGGTGGTGAGGGGGGGAGCTCCGTTGGTGGTGAGGGGGGCAGCTGCGTTGGTGGTGAGGGGGGCAGCTCCGTTGGTGGTGAGGGGGGCAGCTCCGTTGGTGGTGAGGGGGGCAGCTCCGTTGGTGGTGAGGGGGGCAGCTCCGTTGGTGGTGAGGGGGGCAGCTCCGTTGGTGGTGAGGGGGGCAGCTCCGTTGGTGGTGAGGGGGACAGCTCCGTTGGTGGTGAGGGGGACAGCTCCGTTGGTGGTGAGGCGGCAGCTCCGTTGGTGGTGAGGCGACAGCTTCGTTGGTGGTGAGGGGGCAGCAGGGTCTTTGTAGACTGGAGGTGTTTTTTAAGTTCCTTCTGAAGTTTCCCATGTTCCAGATAACTGGAGGCACAGAATTCCAGAGGATGGGGGACGCTTGGGAGACATCATGGAAGCGATTGGGTCAGAAGTGTACAAGTGTGGAGGAGAGGAGGTCTTGCGTGAACCAACGATTACATATTGGAGTATATCTGGAGATTAGTTTGGAGATACACGGAGACAGATTATGAACAGCTGTGTAGGTTAGGGTTACTAGTTTGAACTGGAAACTTTGGAGATATAGGAGAAATTAATAAAGAGGATTTACCCTCAATTGTTGGATATTTTATTAATGTCTGGTAGGTGCAGATCTCAATGCATCTTTCTACAGAATGATGGTCGTTTTGTCGCTCTTCCTTCTGCAAGGCAAACGACTCACTCACCGCCGCGGTCTGCCCACAGAACGCTGCCTGGCTTCATCGCGGTCCTCCATGTGGGTGTCCTCTGCTTCCACCCTCCCAGGGCCTGTGCATGCTGTGCAGGTCCTCTGGGAGTGCTCCTAGGGTGTGCGCGTGCAATGCTGCCCTTCTTCCTGGAAGTGCTTCTCAGCCTATCGCACAGGGTAACTAAGGCACTCTCCCACTAGGGGAGGTGCCTGAGCAACACTATTAGTTATTTAGTGGTTTATTCCTTAACCATTGTCTGTTCCCTAGCCAGTGTATATTTTTTCATTTCCTTGCTCTAATAATACCCTGTGCTAGTCTGCCCTCAGCCTCAGCCATCCCGATGGTTCCTGTCTATACTAGTGACTTTGCCTGTCCGTCCTGGCCATGCTACCTGCCTCAGCCTTCCCAGTGGTTTCTGTCTATAGTAGTGACTTTGCCTGTTTGCATCTGTGTCTGTCCTTGCCTTGGGGGTCAACTGCCACAGTCCCGGTCACTGCCCTGGGAGTAGCCCTTGGCATCTCCTTCGTGGTAGTCACTTAGTAAAGTCCCTCCCATTAAAGGGTAAGTTCAGGGTCCCCTTGTGGTCCAATGGGTCCACTCCTGCTCCCCGCTTCCCCATCTGCAGCGGTGAGCGTTACACATCTGATCCACTGTTCCAGCTGGTGTCTGACCACCAGTGAGTGGAGAAGTGAAGTTCCATGTGTCTCATATACTTAAATACTCTTGGAGTATGGAGAGAACGGCACATGGCGGCCATGACAGGAGATGGGGAACCCTCATTATGGAGACGTTTTCAGACATTTATGGTGGAATCGAGACAACCCTTTTAAAAGAACGATGCATATTTCTAAGTAGACATCTGGCCAACCCACCGTCTACAAGTCTACGGTTTGGGAATCTGCCCTTTAAATAGATCTGTACAGCTTTTTGTCGGTAGAGACAAGGGAACGAGACTCAAAAGAAATGGAAACCTGATCCTGGACTATAAGATTTCTGGCAGCTGTGATATTGTAGGACGTTTCACGATAACTCTATGCAGATACGCGGCTGTGTTTTTGGAAGCCGCTCTTGCGGTTTCGCAGCCCGAGCCCGTAGTCGACCTCTTTTGATGTGGTCACCATTGCAATCGTCGGAGTTCAAAACAAATTCACGTCTCTCCTCATCTTGCACCCCTCTCCGGGGACTATAGTGCTAACAATGGCCGCTCTGTGCTGCTCGCCGTCACTTTGTGAAACCATTTTATGAAAAAAAAATAAAAAAAATATTGATGTTACAGATGGAGACGGAAACAAGAGTCCCCAGTGAGCCTGACAAATAATTGTGTCCTTGGCACCATAATTGGATATCATTATTTTCTCGGTGTCTCTTTGGTTAAATGTCCTTTTCGGCGATGTATCTCTATTGTAACGTTCTGCTCCTGGAACTCCGGGGTAATTAGTGTAAATTCGACTCTTCTTTGTACGTCCTCGGATTTTTTGTCCGTGTGAACAGAAAATGAGAAGGATTTCTCCGGCTGGAATGTGATAGTGGATAAAGCACACCCCTCGGCAGGTGAAAAGGGCACTCCGTATCAGTATTCACAGACTAGACTTTGGACAGGAACACAGAAACCTAGTATGAAACTGTACGCCAAGGACCGGAAATATACGAATAGTCAGGCCAGGGCCGAATCGAAGATAGTTGAGGCCCCTGGACCTAAAGATGTTGGTGGGGGCAGGGTTGGATCCTGGTGTCTATGGCCCCTATTAATTCACCTTTTATTTGCTCATTTGATTTACGGGGGATCTGGGATCAGAAGGTCACAGAGTATAGTAGATCGTAGATCCTCTTTAGTGTCCGCTCATCGTTTACCCTGAATTGGAGCATATTTAATTCCATCCAGTACTGAAGGAGTTAAGGTTCCTTTCTATCCTGCAGTGATCTAACAGGTAGTTGTAACCTCAGCTGCTCCTTTCTGCTATAAATATTCACTCCCCCCTATGCCAGCTATAGTTCTTCTATACTGACCACTTTGAAGGAGCCTGTCTTTGGAGAAGCTGAGGTGTCCGTTTCTGTTGCAGCTGGGAAGTTTCCTGCTGGAGAAGCCAAGGAGTGCTATTTGTTGTGTCTTTCCCCACCTGTTTGACTTGCCTATATTGTCTTATTACAGTGGGGAGACTGGCGTCTTGCTGGCCTTCACACTAGGCAGGGCGAGTTCAGGGCCTAGGCAGTGATGGCACCCAGAGGGAGGACCAGTCTACGGAGGTTAGGGAGTGCAGGGATCATCCTCAGAAGATTGTTAGTGCCAGGGCCTTCCATTGTATTGCTTCCCTGATTTTTTCCTTTGTGTTAAGTCACTTGCAAGGAGTCCTCTTGCTTCCAATTTGACACTTAGATCTTGACTAGTCATGGGGCCTCAGGCTTTGCCAAAGGACGAAAGGCCGAGGGGTCCCAAACAGATTCGCAGCCAAATAAACTTTGTGTCACATCCTACTGGCTTGTTTAAATGGAGTTTTCCAATTGTGTACTTTAATGGCATACACAAGGAGTATGCCATAACTGGATTATTCATGCAGGTCCCAGGGTGAAGGGTGCATATTTGTCCATTTTTAGAACTCCTGAATGAAGGATGGTAGCCGAGCATGTGTAACCACCAGATCTGAGCTAAAACATTCACAATATTCTGGTCCAGCTGCCATGTTGTTAGTCCGAGGCTACAAGACCACTGCCACCCTCATATTACCTGTGCCGTTCCTGGTGCCTTTGATTCGTGAGCCCCCATGCCAGACTTTGTGGGGCCTACTAATCAAAAGAGGCGTCAGGGATGCCCCACGTCATATGAAACATGGACCAGGGTCCTGCAAATTTCTTTTTGCTCAATTTTGGTGATAGTTTCTTCATTCCCAGACATCAAGCAACAGACCCCCAATATGCATGTATGATACATTATGGCATATTAGTGTACAAAATAGGCACGTGACTTTTAAGGGCCTTTTACATTGTTGATAACTGTACAGTTTGGCTAAATAATCTCTCCCCTGATCCACCCCCATATGCATGCTCAGCTTGGTTGAGCATGCATGTGTTTCAATGGGCAGGGGGGCTTCAGTCCTGGGGCAATTTCTCTCTCTTACACTACGTGGGGTATATAAAGAGAAAAAAACAAATTCTATGGAAAGGAGCGGCGGTGTAGTGTTCTAAAGGGTTAAAAAAAAATATACAATCCATAAGTGCACTTGAGAAGGAAGAAAAGCTTACGTTTCGCTTTATACAACTCAGGAATTTCATCTGCAGGAACCTTGTGAAAGTTATTGTTTGAAACAATGTAACCACCGCACCAGCGCTATATAGAAACAATGTAACCACTGCACCAGCGCTATATAGAAACAATGTAACCACCGCACCAGCGCTATATAGAAACAATGTAACCACCGCACCAGCGCTATATAGAAGCAATGTAACCACTGCACCAGCGCTATATAGAAACAATGTAACCACTGCACCAGCGCTATATAGAAGCAATGTAACCACTGCACCAGTGCTATATAGAAGCAATGTAACCACTGCACCAGCGCTATATAGAAATAATGTAACCACCGCACCAGCGCTATATAGAAGCAATGTAACCACTGCACCAGCGCTATATAGAAACAATGTAACCACTGCACCAGCGCTACATAGAAACAATGTAACCACTGCACCAGTGCTATATAGAAGCAATGTAACCACTGCACCAGCGCTATATAGAAATAATGTAACCACCGCACCAGCGCTATATAGAAGCAATGTAACCACTGCACCAGCGCTATATAGAAACAATGTAACCACTGCACCAGCGCTATATAGAAGCAATGTAACCACTGCACCAGCGCTACATAGAAACAATGTAACCACTGCACCAGCGCTACATAGAAACAATGTAACCACTGCACCAGCGCTACATAGAAACAATGTAACCACCGCACCAGTGCTATATAGAAACAATGTAACCACTGCACCAGCGCTATATAGAAACAATGTAACCACTTCACCAGCGCTACATAGAAACAATGTAACCACCGCACCAGTGCTATATAGGAACTATGTAACTGCCGCACCAGTGCTACATAGAAACAATGTAACCACTGCACCAGCGCTAAATAGAAACAATGTAACCACCACACCAGCGCTATATAGAAACAATGTAATCACTGCACCAGCGCTACATACAAACAATGTAACCACTGCACCAGCGCTATATAGAAACAATGTAACCACTGCACCAGCGCTATATAGAAACAATGTAACCACTGCACCAGCGCTATATAGAAACAATGTAACCACTGCACCAGCGCTATATACTTCCAGCTCCAGTTTTTGGCCAAATCAACCCAGTCGTGTAATCACTTTCTCGCCTTGTGGGACCTGCTAATAGCTGATTGGTGGCTGTACGCCCGGCCATAAAGACAATGCATGGAAATATAGCTGTCGGCTGAACGAGAATTCGCTCGACTATTACCTAATGTATATTGTCAGACTGTGTATGGCTTGTATTCACACAATGCAGGTTTTGCAATGGTGATTGCTGTTCGAAGCTGGAAAAAAAGCTTTTGGCTTTAAAAGCTTCACTTTCTAGCATCTTTCTATTTGAGTCAATGGGTGTAGTAAGAATGTACTTTAAGGGTACGTTCACTTTAATTTTTTGACGTGGCTTTTCCAGTAGATCTGCTTCACATTACATGTCCAAAAAGCTCTGTGTGAACATATTCTAAGCTAAAGAGTTAATTTGTATTTCTTAGCTGTCTTTTGTAATTGACTTGTTCTATTTATTTATTTATTTATTTTTTATTGGGTCTCCTGCTTCGATTCGACACCAAAATCTTCCTCCCAGCATACGAGGTCCTTTAAAGGTCCTTAAAGGTAACGGCAGTGTTAGAAGCAGCGCACGGACACTACAATTCTGTAATGTTTCGGATAACTCTTCCATGGACAGTGCATTAAATTGCTCCAAAAAATATGCACCTTGGATGGCCAATGAAGATGGACACTAGCAAACAAGACTAACATCGTCCCTCCCCCCATATTTTATGGAGAAAAGGTGCGAAAAGTCTAGATTGCCCTAATGAGTCCTATTGGGAGTGCACCTAAGGCCGGAGTTCCACTTGCATATGATTCGCATTGCATCGTATCGTATCGCATTGCATCGTATCGCATTGCATCGTATCGCATTGCATCGTATCGCATTGCATCGTATCGCATTGCATCGTATCGCATTGCATCGTATCGCATTGCATCGTATCGCATTGCATCGTATCGCATTGCATCGTATCGCATTGCATCGTATCGCATTGCATCGTATCGCATTGCATCGTATCGCATTGCATCGCATCGCATCGCATTGCATCGCATCGCATCGCATTGCATCGTATCGCATTGCATCGTATCGCATTGCATCGTATCGCATTGCATTGCATCGTATCGCATCGTATCGTATCGCATTGCATCGTATCGTATCGCATTGCATCGTATCGCATTGCATTGCATCGTATCGCATTGCATTGCATTGCATCACCCGGCCGCACACTCTCCTGATAGGAGCGGGTCAGCTGCATGTACTTCTATGCAGTTGCACGCTTGTGCGGCCATGCCGGGAGATGCGATGCAAGACTTGCGTGAGTCATACCTTACTCTATGATTCAAGTACTGGAGCCATTATTGCTCTTCCAGACAGGTTAAGATAATGGTCATGCTTTTTTTTTTTTTAACACCCTTGGGTAGAATTCCATAATCTCCGTGGCCCGTGCTTATATTGATGACCAGCAACTCATGTTCTCAGCTGGAATCCATTCAACCTTACTGCTTGACCCTCAATGAAACAGTAGTTTTTCATTACTATATACTATATATATTAAATTATATTATATAATAGAATATAAAAACTATATATTCTATTCTATATTACTAGATACTATATATATATTCTATAAAATGACAGTTTATTTTACCTTTCTGGAATTTTATAGGAAATAAGTTTTGGCGGGTTTTTTTTGTTTTTGGTTTTTTTGTTGTTTTTTTTTTTTTTTTGGAAGGGGGTTTCATCTTTGTATTTTTTTTTTCTTAGCTTTTTTTTTTCTTTTAAAGCAAATCTGGTTTACAAACTACTTCAATATAAGATTTGTTTGGCATCTTTGGTAAGCCTTACTTAGACATTTGGGGGGTTGTGTTTTTTGCTTGTTTTTTTGCATACGTGAAAAGCATTTTTCATCTTTTTGATTTTCTGTCCCCCCCCCTCCTTTTACTATATAATACACTGGATTTGAGTGACACATGGATGGTGTCACACTTGTGGATGTGGACTTACTGCGCCACGGGGCCATGCTTAACTTGGGGGGGGGCATGACTAAGTGGCTAGCTCATCATCACTAGAGCCTCTGATGGTGTGATTAGGCGTGTTCTGTAAGTTAGCCGCCAGGTACCACTCCAGGGCAGTCCCTGGTACTGCGGTAGCTAGTACAGACTGAACAGTAGGAAACAGCTGGACAAATGCTATTGGCATGATGACTGGTGTGGACTGCTTGGCAGAGGAGCAGGCTTGTCAACTGGTACAGATCAGATGGCAGGTACCCCAGGTTCTGGCAGGTATCAGTGGGTTCAGGAAAACTGGACTGGTTCTGGATACATAAACACGGGTTAGCAAACACAGGTGTAGGGGACCTGACAACAAACATGCAGCAGGAAGAATGCACACGTTGCCCAGGCACCTCACAAAGGAGGAGGATGCCTTAAGTACTCTGCCCCTTTAAGAGTATGGGAGAGCGTGGCCCCGTGCCCTAGGTGGACTCCCGGGAGACCTGCATTGCATATGTGGCGCCCTGGACAAGCCAGGGGCCACAGAGAACAACACCAACACACCCCACACTCCCAGCAGGCACACCGAAGTCAGAACACAAAACCCTTGTTGCCTTCCTCCAGGGGCTGATGTTCACACCAGGGGGGTGGGCCAGGCGGTTGGCCCCGCCCACCGAGGAGTTCACAGTCCTGGAGGCGGGAAAAGCAGGCAGATCAGTTTTGAGTGGTGTTGAGAGAGGAGGAAGGTGACAGTTAAGCAGCCTGAAGTTGGTCCGGGTGTGTGGCCCGGACAGATCAGCAAGGTTGGCAGACGGTGGTGACCGTCTGCAGGAGTGACCGATTGGAGTCTACCGTAAGGACCGTGGACGGGCGGTGGCTCGGCGGTACCGGACCGGTACACAAAGAGAAGTCAGCACCATCTGGCAGAGGCTTACGGACCCCGGCAAGGCTAGGAGTCGCCGTGAATTTGCCGAATTCGTTAGTGAAGGGAACCTCCTGGGTTTCCCAACAGCCAAGTTCCGACAGAAGGCAACAGTCCAACCAAGTGAGGGAGACACCACCACCGCCAAAGCAACCGTTTCTCAGGGCCACCTCCTGCGGGCAAAAGGGGCTCCTCCGGCCCATATCCAAGCTGGGGAGCGGGTTACCGGTGGGAACCCATTGGAACCATCTACCATATCTAGGTGCAGGGAAAGGCAGTCACCACCAACCTGCCGGGAGAAAACAACACCGCAGCCGTCTGTGGGACCCGTCCATCCAGCCGAGTGTTTTACCAAGAACTGTGTCCTCATCATTGGCTGAGTGAGTACCACCGTGCCGTGCGGCACAGCGCTGCCCCTGTGACCCTGCACCTCACCAGGCCCCGTAACCCGCCTGACATCCATCCCTACTCCATCACCGGGCCCCGGGACAACCAACCCCCTACCCACGGAGGGGAGAACTAACATCAAAGCTGCTCCCTGTCACCGCACCCGGGATCCCCGTCCAGAGCAGCGGTGGTGTCACCAATATCACCACAACCGTGGGTGGCGTCACGGACAATATCCAAATCCCCACCATCCAATCCCATCCCCTTTTCACTCACGGGCGAGGAGTGCCGCTCGAGTCCCCGGGATCCGGCCCACCGCTCGAGCCACCACCGAGCAGCAGCAGCCGGACCCGAGCAGTGGGAGAGCGCAGCGTCCCCTCCTCCGCCCGCGACACATGCGCAGGACCCGGGAGCAGGAATCTGCAGCAGGGACCTGAACCACCTCTGAGTGGCTGGGATGGTAGTGTCCTTACAGGGAGGAGGATGCAGGGCAGAGTGCCGATGTTACAGTTGGTATCCGAGAATTTATTTAATTTTTTTTCATGAACCCATTTTTTGATTTGACTTTCAAATCAATTCAAGTAAATAAATTAATCAAAAAATGGATGTATCCCTTGTTATTTATCTTTTTTTTTTGTGCATAACTGGTCTGCAAATACCAGACATGTGAACAGCCCCATAGAATATAATGTATGCGTGTTCTCCTTTATGAAAAAATAATGTGAAAAAGGACATTTAGGCTATGTGCGCACGTTGCGTAAATACATGCAGTTACGCTGCGCTTTGTAGCGCAGCGTAACTGCATGCGTCCTGCGTCCCCTGCACAGTCTATGGAGATTGTGCAGGGGCCGTGCGCACGTGGCGTTTTAGAGCGCAGCGCTTCGGCTACTGCCGAAGCGCTGCGTTCTAAGAAGTGACATGTCACTTCTTCCGTGCGCTTTGCCGGCAGCTCCTGCTCTGTCTATGGGAGGAGCTGCAGGCAGAGCGCATGGAATCGGCTTTTTTCTTTTTTTCACTACGGACATTTCTGCAGCGATTAAAGAGCACATGTGCTCTTCATATCGCTGCAGAAATTTCTGCAGTGACTGTACGCAACGTGCGCACATAGCCTTAAAAAGGTCTTCTCACCAAGACAAGCCTTTTTAAATATGACAGTGGTCCATTTATTAGCTATGACAGCCATACAAGGTACTGTTTCTGTCGCGGGCGGGGAGGAGGGTGTCAGCACACCGCGCTCACCCCTTCTGCTCGGGTCCGGCAGTTGCTCCTGGTGGCTCGAGCTGTGGGCCGGATCCCGGGGTGTCTCGAGCGACACTCCTCGCCCGTGAGTGAAAAGGGGGTGTTTGTTGGGGTTATAGTTCGTGACGCCACCCACGGTTGTGGTGATTGCACCACCGCTGCTTTGGATAGGGATCCCGGGGATGGTGATGGGAGCAGCCAGGTGTTGTGTTGCCCCTCCGTGGGTAGGGGTTGGTGATCCCGGGGCCCAGTGGGGTGCAGGGGCGCAGGGGCAGCGCTGTGCCTTGCGGCACTGAGGTACTCACTCAGCCAGTAAACACGACACAGTTCTCGGTAAACAAACGGCTGGTTGGACGGGTCCCTCGGACGGTTCACGGTGCTGCGGTTCCCTGCAGTTAGCGGTGACGGTCTCTTCCCTGCACCTTTTGAAATGTCTTGTGGTATCGGTGGATTCTCTCCGGTTACCCGCTCCCCGGCTGCAGTCTGGGCCGGAGGAGCTCTACACTTTGCCCGCAGGCGCCGGCCCTGGGAAACTGGTGCCTTGGCGGTGGCGGTGTTTCCCCGTTGTGGTTGGACCTTTGCCGTCAATCAGGACTTGCTTGTTGGGAGATCTACGTCCCCTTCACTAACGGATTTAGCAATTTACAGCGACTCCAAGCCTTGCTGGGATCCGAAAGCCCCTGCTCTGGTACTGACTGCCCTTTGTATACTGCTCCAGGCCCTGGATACACACAGCCTCCACGGCCCTTCCAGCAACCTCCAGACAGTCCCACTGCAGATCTTCACCGCTGTCTGCTGACCTTGCTGTTCTGGCCCTACACAAAGCTGGGCTCTCAGGCTTTCTTTCCTTCTGTCACTTTACTGGCTTCTCTCCTTTACACTTCTCTACTTTCACCACTTTCACTTCTCGTTGTTTCCTCTAGCCCTCAGCTAGACTTCACTCTGTCTTCACTCTTGCCCTTCCTGGGCTAATCTCCTGAGCTCCTCTGCACTCTAGCCCTGCCTGGGCTAATCTGCTGTTCACTCTTTCATGTCCCTAGCTGGACTCCTCACTCAAGCTCTCCCTGAGCTCTTCTGCCTGGTTTACCTCCTGCCTCCAGAGTTGTGAGCTCCTAGGTGGGCGGAGCCAACCGCCTGGCCCACCCCCTGGTGTGCATCATCAACCTCTGTAGGAAGGCAACAAGGATTTATGGGTTAGCTGGTGTACCTGCAGGGAATGTGGGGTGCGTGTGTGTTGTTATCTGTGTCCCCTGGCTTGCCCAGGGCGACACATTTCTCCTTGTGGAACCAAGTTGGCATGGGAACATTTTTACCAGCCACTGCTCCACTTCTATGCCTATAGCTGCCGCCGTCCTCAAGTTAATGGCGGTGGACAGGATATGGGTGGACACACTGTATATAAGCTCCCCTCCAAGAGGAAGAAAGCTGGCCGTCAAGTAGAGGTAGCAAACAAGTTAAAGAGGATTGTCAACATTTTTCATTTTATTTTAAAAGAGCACGAGTGTTGTTTAAAAATATTTTAAAAGTGTGTTCACATTAAAAAAAAAACAAAAAAAATAAAACAGGCATGAGATTTCTATAAATCCCAAATCCCATCCACTTTGCAACAATTCAGATGGGATTCAGATTGCAGCACATACCAGGAAAGTTATCAGTGCAATAAGGTGCCAAATGGATTTCTCCTGAAAGAAGACCCCCCCCTTCCCGACGCACGTTTCGCACATGGAATCACTGCTTACTCATGGGGAAGTTATTAATGTTTTGGAGTGGTCCTATTGTAGCTGTTTTTAAATATGATTGACAATTAACCACACGATATTTCGAATGCGCCTTTTGGATTTTTTTTGTGTCTAATCTCCAGAAAACTGTTTTAGGTTCTTAACAAATAATTTGCTTACCCATACAAATGTAATTTGTTGAGAACAATCCCTTTCGGCATAATGTAAGAATATGTTGAGTCCAGCAAAGCAGAAGCCGCTTACATTTTGGCTTATAGAGGCACAAAAAGGTGTATACCGAGAAAAGAACTGTCATATGGCACCATACGCAATATGGATCCATAAGGACCACGTATGCTGCAAAACTGGGTGCACAAACGCAGCAATGCCATGGAATGTACTCAAAATCCTCTACTGTAATCCGTTCAATACTTTATCAGCCAAGTGCCAAGATCTAACTGTGCAGAATGCTAAAAAGCACGTGTGCCATTCATCCCCTAGATTTACAGTAACGATGTAGTGTAGGCATGTAATTATGGGGAAAATGGGGGAGAGAAAATTGAAGTAATTAGCAAATATTGCCAGTCCCTTTGGGTGCGCAGCTATCAGCCATTTCCCAGCTGTGTTGTAACATAATGCCCACCCAGTGAGATCTGCTCGTCTCCGCTCCATACAATGTACTGGCTTATTTATGGCTGTGTCTGAGCTCTATACATTGTACAATCCTTTTATCCTCCTCACATGCCAAGTCTGAAATGACTGGATAAAGTAATGTGGGGATGCTGAACTTTACATTGTCTGCGCTGCATGGCGCTGTAGGTTGTATATATATTTTTTTATAGAGTTGCTCTTTTTTTTGTTAAAAGGGTCATCTCGTGAAGACAATCATTGCTCATGTGCGTTATTAGTGCAAATGGATGTCATGGGGATCCGTTCTGTAATGCTATGTTTCTGTCCGGATGAAGCTTCTCTCTGCAAAATCAGGTGTCTGCCGCTGCAAAATGAGAGTCAAGACGTTTAGGCTGGGGCTAGTCATTGGTCATGCGACATTAAGTTCTCACAACCTTTAAGATGTGGGCAATTTTTTTTTTTTTTCAACCATTTTAGAGATGTGGATTTGCAAACGGGTAAGAGGCAGGGCCATAATGACCGTGGTCGCAAAGATCGTGACCGGGCCCAGCAGGATTAGGGCCCCTGGGTAGCTACACAGGTTGCACCAATGATCTATCTGCTTCTGTATACAAGTTGTTATTATTATTATTATTATTTATTATTATAGCGCCATCAATTCCATGGCGCTTTACATGTGTAAGGGGTGTACATAATAGGGACAAGTACAAAAATCATAAACAATACAAGACACAGACAGGTACAGGAGGAGAGAGGACCCTGCCCGCGAGAGCTCACAGTCTACAAGGGATAGGTGAGGATACAGGAGGAGAGAGGACCCTGCCCGCGAGGGCTCACAGTCTACAAGGGATAGGTGAGGATACAGAAGGTTAGGGATAGTTATTGGGATAGTTCACATGAGTATATTTGCATGCTGACTAACAGTACTCATGTTGGAAAAAAAAAAATTGCCAATATGCACTAGTCTGATACATTTTTCGATCAGACTCGCTCATGAAACTCTTTGGGTGTGTTAAGAAAACGGATGTCATACAGATACCCTCCGTTTTTTAGAGATTCATTGGAAATACTCAGTCCACTTCAGACTTCAGGGCTGCACATCCATCTCGACCTTCACCTACTGTACCCTCACCCATTCCTTGTAGACTGTGAGCCCTCATGGGCAGGGTCCTCTCTCCTCCTATACCCTCACTCACTCATCCCTTGTAGACTGTGAGCCCTCATGGGCAGGGTCCTCTCTCCTACTGTTTCCTCACTCATCCCTTGTAGACTATGAGCCCTCGCGGGCAGGGTCTTCTCTCCTCCTGCACCAATCTGTGCCTTGTATTGTTTATGATCATTGTACTTGTTTTTATTATTATACACCTTTTTCACATGTAAAGCTCCATGGGATTAATGGCGCTATAAAAATAAATAATAATAAATAAATATTAACACAGAAAACTATTTGGCCTTTCATTAGGCTATGTGCGCACGTTGCAGAAATTTTCAGCATGAAATCTGTACCCTCTGGCAGAAATGCGCACAAAAAAAATTATGCGTTTTTGGTGTTTTTTCGTGCCGTGGTTTTTTTTTTTTTATATATATATATATATATATATATATATATATATATATATATATATATATATATATATATATATATATATATATATATATATATATATATATATATATATATATATATATATATATATATACATTATGAAACGCCCACGCCGGGGCTTGCAGGGCTCCCACGGTCACTGGGCCGGTGGTATTCGGGGTCAGGCTGTGAGTGGCCCGACCTGGCTTCTGTGACCCCCAGCGGGTTTCAATAAAAAGGAAAGTCCGACCGTCAGTCCGGTGTTACAAGGGGGATGGAAGGAGGGTAACGGGGTCCCTGGGGGGGGCTTGCCATCGCTCTTCCCCAGGAAACGGTACGGGACGGGGACGGGGGGTGCTTGTAGCGCCACCCGTGGTTTGCGGCCAGGTGTTAAGCCGCCGCTGCGCGGTCTCTCTCCGGGGCACGTGTTACGGGCAGCCGGATGGAATCGCTCCCCACGGGTGGAGCGGGGAAGCCCTGGGAGGTTAATGAGACCCAGGGCAAGATTCCTCAGGGACACCGGGGGCACAGGGCGGCGGCATTACTCACAGCAGTCACAGTGTGCGGTTCCAGTTGTTCTTTATTTAAAGTCTGTTTCACATCGCACCCGGGTGCTGGTCCTCGCCGCCTGTAGCCTTTGGTCGGTCCCAGGCAGGTAGGAGGAAGGGGTGTCCGGTGAGATGTTCTGGGGGTCTCTCCCTTTCGGTGCGTTAGTGCCGTCCCCGTGGCATAGAGCATCTTGGGAACTCGCCGCCTCTCTGTCTCTCTCATCCCCGGTAGCGGACCTAACACAACCGCCAAGGGTACAACTTGCTCCAGGGAACGCCAGTCCTCAGCTCCATTCCCCTCCTCTAGGTGTTATCAGCCCTGGTGTGGTCTCGTGGCATCTCCTCAACAGGAGCTGTTTTCTGGACGTCTGCTCTCCCTTGCAGCCTCTGACGTTCTGCCTAAAACTTCTTTGTGCTCAGCACTAAACTCACTCCTTCAGGCCCCCGTCCCCTTGGTTGTCATGGGGATGCCCATTAAGGAGACAGGATGAGTCATGGACTCAGAACAAACTTCTGCAAATGCTGTTAACTCCTTCCTGCCAGTGTGATGTGAGTGTGTGTTGTGGGGACTCTTCTTCCTCCTGCTCGGGAAAAATGGGTTAACACTTAATACCCTGTAACGACCCGTTTACAGGGGCGTTATATATATAATGTCAATGGGTGGAAAGGCTAAGAAACCCAAGAAAAAAAGCTGAAAGAATTGACATGCTGCAGACTTTCTGCAACAAATCTGCACGGAAAAAATAAGCAATGTGCGCACAACATTTCAGAATTCTCATTGACTTTGCTGGCATGAAGATAGACATGCAGATTTGGGCCACAAAACTGCATAAAAAAAAAATCTGCATTAAAAACGCTCTGTGCGCACAAGGCCTTAGGGTATGTGCCCACGATCAAGGGATCACAGTGTTCTGGACGCAGTATATTTAAGCTGCGTCCAAAACGCTGCGTTGTACAGTACAAGCACAGTGGATGGGATTTATAGAACTCCCGTGCCCACTGTGTGTGTACGGCCCAAGCCGCAATAGGTCAATAATTTGCCGCGGAGTCGGAAGTGTTCTCCGCAGGGAAAATACAGCAAGAGACCGCAGCTCCCTCAACCTTGATCGTGGGCACGGGCCGCTGCGGTCTCCTGCGGAGGAGACTCGCGGCCCCGCAGGTCAGGACCCGCTGCGTCCAGGACACAGCGGGTCCTGATTGTGTGCACGTACCCTTATAAGACAGTGCATATCTAAAAATGGAGATACAGGTGATGTACTGAACACCGTACGGATGAAAAAACATTTTTTTTTTTTTGCTTGTTTTTTCCTATGCAAAATGGATGATCTTCCTCTCGATTGAACAGACTTTGTAATTTCTAGTCATCAGTTTATTTTTTTTTTAAGTGGGGAATAGGAAATTTACAAGATTAGGAAAATTCTTCTACTCCGGCATCAATTGGACCTGATAAATTTTGGATAATGCAGGAGATATTGGAAAGTCCGCTCTTAAATCACTTTCCTTGTGTTTATATACGGTAATTTAATTCTGAGGCGTGAGGAATCACATTTCTGGCCGGAGTGAAAATATCTAGGGACGTATTTAGTGTGAGACGTACGGGATGTAAGATTGGACTGAAGTAACCGTCCAAGACTAATATGAGAAGTTACACAGAGCAAGGACTAATGAGCGTGAAAACGGCATTTCAGGGCACGAGGGGCCCTACCCCCGAGCGCTCCTCTCCGCTCACACACATTCTCATTAAATTACATTAAAACATATTTTAGTCAACTGATGGGATCACATTGTGACTTTTCTTTTGCGGACTTCTTTATGCTTTGTTTGACAGCCGTGTCTAAAAGTAGATTTGTGTCTTGCGGACGGCTTTACGTTCCTAATATTGTGCTTTAATCGGCGCTCAGTGAATCCTATTAGACTAATATTTCACAGTATTCACTATTTCACAAAGTGAAACCAAATCTGTCTGTGCTGCCCATAGCAACCAATGAAAGCGCTGCTTTCATTTCTCAAGAGCACAATATGAAATGAAAGCTGCGCCGTGATTGGTTGCTATGGGCAACATACACAGTTTTATAAATCCGGCCTACTGTATGTAAAGCCTCCATTCAAGTAGTTGTTTTTAATGCAAAAGGGAATCTAAATGACTAACATAAATTCTCTTGAAAGGATTTTCTTGGCTCAACAGTACAAATAGCAACAATAACAATAACCGTACAAATATTCAAGTCAGTGTGACTGAGCTATGGTACCAAACATGGCCACACTCACAGGGGCGGACATATCATTGGTGCAACTTGTGCCGCCACACAGGGGCCCAAGAGGTTAATGGGGTCAATTTCTGCCTCCAAAAGCGGTAGAATTGTGTATTTGTGGCGCCCTGGACAAGCCAGGGGCCACAGAGCACAACACCCACACACCCCACACTCCCAGCAGGCACACCAAAGCCAGAACACAAAACCCTTGTTGCCTTCCTCCAGGGACTGATGATCACACCAGGGGGTGGGCCAGGCGGTTGGTCCCGCCCACCGAGGAGTTCACAGTCCTGGAGGCGGGAAAAACCAGGCAGTCTAGTTTTGACAGCAAAAGTGGAAGGAGGAAAAGTGTTGAGAGAGGAGAAAAGTGACAGTTGAGCAGCCTGAAGTTGGTCCGGGTGTGTGGCCCGGACAGATCAGCAAGGTTGGCAGACGGTGGTGACCGTCTGCAGGAGTGGCCGATTGGAGTCTACCGTGAGGACCGTGGACGGGCGGTGGCCCGGCGGTACCGGACCGGTACACAAAGAGAAGCCGGCACCATCTGGCAGGGGCTTTTCAGACCCCGGCAAGGCTAGGAGTCGTCGTGAATTTGCCGAATCCGTTAGTGAAGGGGACCTCCTGGGTTTCCAAACAGTCAAGTCCCAACAGAAGGCAACAGTCCAACCGAGTGAGAGAGACACCGCCACCGCCAAGGCAACCGTTTCTCAGAGCCAGCGCCTGCGGGAAAAAGGGGCTCCTCCGGCCAATATCCAAGCCGGGGAGCGGGTTACCGGTGGGAACCCATTGGAACCGTACAGACATCTTAGGTGCAGGGAAAGGCAGTTGCCACCAACCTGCTGGCAGCAACAACACCGCAGCCGTCTGTGGGACCCGTCCATCCAGCCGTGTGTTTTACCGAGAACTGTGTCTTCATCATTGGGCTGAGTGAGTACCACCGTGCCGTGCGGCACAGCGCTGCCCCCGCGACCCTGCACATCCCCAGGCCCCGTAACCTGCCTGCCATCCATCCTTACCCCATCACCAGGCCCCGGGACAACCAAACCCCCTACCCACGGAGGGGAAAACTAACAACAAAGCTGCTCCCAGTCACCGCTCCCGGGATCCCCGTCTAGAGCAGCGGTGGTGTCACCAAAATCACCACAACCGTGGGTGGCGTCACGGACAATATCCATAATCAAAACCCCCACAACCAATCAACCCCCCTTTTCACTCACGAGCGAGGAGCGCCGCTCGAGTCCCCGGGATCCAGCCCACCGCTCGAGCCACCACCGAGCAGCAGCAGCGGCAGCCGGACCCGAGCAGTGGGAGAGCGCAGCGTCCCCTCCTCCGCCCGCGACATATTTTGATGAGCTATTTGACTGTAAAGGACTGTAAAGTTTGTTCTTGATCAGGAGCCCTTTTCTGCCTGTGTCCTCCAGTGCACACTCATCCGCATGGTGCTGTACAGTGGCAGACATATCATTGGTGCAGCTTGTGCAGCTGCACAGGGGCCCTAGAGGTCAGGGGGCCCATTTCTACCTCTAAAGCAGATGGGATTGTGCATAATGATGAGTTCTTGGGCTGCAAAGGGCGCATATATTGTTCTTGAACAGGCGCCTTTTTCTGTCTGTGTCCGTCAGTGGTGCTGTATCTGTGTAAACATTGAAGGGTATGTGGCATTTGGGAAAACAACCTCTTTTATATCTAATTAAAGGAATTCTCCATCTGGACTATTACTTTCTTTCTTTCTAAATGAAGACCAGCTGGCAATTAAGCGATTGCCGGAGGTGTCAGCTCATGGCCCCCAGGCAATCATCTGGATTAGTCTCTTTTGCATTCAGTGGAATGCTCAACAATGAAGTACATGGTTAGGGCAGAATTAAACTTGCGTATGACTCGCACTAGTGCAATGCGAGAAAATCTCGCATTGCACTCGGCCCCATGTCAGACAATGCTACAGCTCAGATCTGTGAGTTTTTCCTCAGCTCTAAACGGACTGACGAAAAATTGCAGTGCTGCAATTGTCTGCGAAAGTCGTGTATGGGTGCGAGAAAAACATCTGACTGCACTCGGATGACACCGGAGTGCAGTTCAATATACGCACAGGCTGACAATGGAGCAGATGGAGAGATTAGTCCCACCCTCGCTTCCGCGTCTGTGATCCGATCTCAGGATCGGGTCAGTCGCATGACGCTTGGCTCACGCTCGCAGCAGAGCCTGAGCTCGAGGGTCATTAGCATATCGCATCAGAGGCGATACGTAAGTGTGACCCTGCCCTAATACGGAGTCCCCGACAACAAATGTGGCATCAGGCAGGAACCTCCCTCCTACAACATCACCGGGGACAAGTACATGTCCAAATACAGCAAATGGACATGAGTTGCCCTAATTAAATTATACCACCCCTTTAATTTCTAGGCCTCATACAGACATCGAGTCTATGGGGCTGTTCATACTTGTCTGGTGGTTTTTTTTTGTTTTTTTTTTGGACCAAAATATAAAAAGCTGAGACTTGTCTGATTATCATCCAAGTCACAGCAGACGGAAGAGTAAACCTGATGTCACAATGATTGTAAAAATGGCTAAAAATCAATGAAAATCAGATTCCGCACACTGATGAAAATGGTCCCCTATTAAAAAAACAACAAAAAAATAAAAGGTATCTTAATCAGACCTAATTTTATCACGTCACGGTCATATCTCATTTTTTAAAAAATAAAATAGCAACAAAGACTGAAATAATATGAACTAGTTGTTATTTTGGCATCTATTTCAGGTTTTGTTCTTGAAGAGTCAGTCATCGCAGAGTGACAACCGCGTTCATTTTAGATCGAAATTTGAAAATGTTATCAGGACCACAATAAATATATTTTATGTTCTATCTATCTATCCAATTTATTTTTATTTTTTTAAATAAATTCAGTGTAGTTACAAAACTTTATAAACCTATGTCCAAAACTACTACTATCTCAGCACATAGGAAAAATATTTAGTAGTCAGACGTTCCTCATATTGAGAAATATCCACTATACAGAAATGGGTGAGAAGAGATCTAAAATACAAAGGTGTGTGTTAAAAAACAAACAAGTAATCATGATGTGGCTGTGTCTTCAGAATATAACCTTGTGTTTTTAATCAGGTTCTGTTAAATCTATTTTTCTTAACTTGATAATGTAGTTTTCAATTTTCCATATCACTGTTTATATTTAAAAAGAAAAGATAAAAATCGTGCAGTTTCCACATTGGTGTTCTTGGCAGTCTCATTATCATCACAACAGGATTACAGGGAAAAAGTAAGAAAAAATTTATTATTCACAATAGGTGATGTCACAGCTCACCTCCTCCCACTCCTGTACCATGACTGATAACACCTCTTTATACAGTAGATATCACAGGATCCACCATTCACAATAGATGATATCACAACTCATCTCCTCCTGTACAATGACTGATAATATCTCTATATACAATAGATAACACCAAATCCACCATTCACTGTAGGTGATGTCACAGCTCTCCTTCTCCCCCTCCTGTGCTATGACTGATAACACCTCTATATACAGTAGATAGCACAGTATCCACCATTCACAATAGGTGATGTCACAGGTCACCTCCTCCGCCTGTACAATGACTAATAAAATCTCTATATATGATAGATGACACCAAATCCACCATTCACTGTAGGTGATGTCACAGATCTCCTTCTCCCCCTCCTGTGCTATGACTGATAACACCTCTATATACAGTAGATAGCACAGTATCCACCATTCACAATAGGTGATGTCACAGCTCACCTCCTCATCCTCCTGTACAATGACTGATTACACCTCTATATACAGTAGATAACACAGGATCCACCATTCACAATAGTTGTCACAGCTCTGCTCTTCCCCGTCACAATTCTGGCAATAACCTTGCCCAGATTAAAGTACACTTGGATTACAGTCTCATTAAGCTGCTATACAAAAGCTATGATCTCAATAGTGTAGAAGTGTCAAATTGGTTTTAGTGTCCAGTGTGAAAATTGCAAGTTTTTTTGTTGCATAATATTGATATGAAAAATAAAAAAATATCTTTTTTCTTTTTACCATGAAAACTGAATTTAACCAATAGTCTTGTTTTTATTTTTTTCTAAATTTTTATATATACAGTTAGGTCCAGAAATATTTGGACAGTGACACAAGTTTTGTTATTTTAGCTGTTTACAAAAACATGTTCAGAAATACAATTATATATATAATATGGGCTGAAAGTGCACACTCCCAGCTGCAATATGAGAGTTTTCACATCCAAATCGGAGAAAGGGTTTAGGAATCATAGCTCTGTAATGCATAGCCTCCTCTTTTTCAAGGGACCAAAAGTAATTTGACAAGGGACTCCAAGGGCTGCAATTAACTCTGAAGGCGTCTCCCTCGTTAACCTGTAATCAATGAAGTAGTTAAAAGGTCTGGGGTTGATTACAGGTGTGTGGTTTTGCATTTGGAAGCTGTTGCTGTGACCAGACAACATGCGGTCTAAGGAACTCTCAATTGAGGTGAAGCAGAACATCCTGAGGCTGAAAAAAAAGAAAAAATCCATCAGAGAGATAGCAGACATGCTTGGAGTAGCAAAATCAACAGTCGGGTACATTCTGAGAAAAAAGGAATTGACTGGTGAGCTTGGGAACTCAAAAAGGCCTGGGCGTCCACGGATGACAACAGTGGTGGATGATCGCCGCATACTTTCTTTGGTGAAGAAGAACCCGTTCACAACATCAACTGAAGTCCAGAACACTCTCAGTGAAGTAGGTGTATCTGTCTCTAAGTCAACAGTAAAGAGAAGACTCCATGAAAGTAAATACAAAGGGTTCACATCTAGATGCAAACCATTCATCAATTCCAAAAATAGACAGGCCAGAGTTACATTTGCTGAAAAACACCTCATGAAGCCAGCTCAGTTCTGGAAAAGTATTCTATGGACAGATGAGACCAAGATCAACCTGTACCAGAATGATGGGAAGAAAAAAGTTTGGAGAAGAAAGGGAACGGCACATGATCCAAGGCACACCACATCCTCTGTAAAACATGGTGGAGGCAACGTGATGGCATGGGCATGCATGGCTTTCAATGGCACTGGGTCACTTGTGTTTATTGATGACATAACAGCAGACAAGAGTAGCCGGATGAATTCTGAAGTGTACCGGGATATACTTTCAGCCCAGATTCAGCCAAATGCCGCAAAGTCGATCGGACGGCGCTTCATAGTACAGATGGACAATGACTCCAAGCATACAGCCAAAGCTACCCAGGAGTTCATGAGTGGAAAAAAGTGGAACATTCTGCAATGGCCAAGTCAATCACCAGATCTTAACCCAATTGAGCATGCATTTCACTTGGTCAAATCCAGACTTAAGACGGAAAGACCCACAAACAAGCAAGACCTGAAGGCTGCGGCTGTAAAGGCCTGGCAAAGCATTAAGAAGGAGGAAACCCAGCGTTTGGTGATGTCCATGGGTTCCAGACTTAAGGCAGTGATTGCCTCCAAAGGATTCGCAACAAAATATTGAAAATAAAAATATTTTGTTTGGGTTTGGTTTATTTGTCCAATTACTTTTGACCTCCTAAAATGTGGAGTGTTTGTAAAGAAATGTGACAATTCCTACAATTTCTATCAGATATTTTTGTTCAAACCTTCAAATTAAACGTTACAATCTGCACTTGAATTCTGTTGTAGAGGTGTTTCATTTCAAATCCAATGTGGTGGCATGCAGAGCCCAACTCGCCAAAATTGTGTCACTGGCCAAATATTTCTGGACCTAACTGTAATATATAATATATATAATATATATATATATATATATATATATATATATATATATATATATATATATATATATATATATATATATATATAATAATTATAATATTATTATAATTATGTATAATATAATCTAAACATTCCCTTTGACTATAAACCTGCAGCACACGTGTTGCCTCTCCATTCAGGCCTCAGTGGCGAGTTATATTAGTGCCCATCCCCCCTCCTCTCCCGCAATTATACATAATTATGGATGAGATGGTTGTAAAGCGTTGCATAGAGCCATAAATCTTGCGGCTCTTTGAGAGTTATAATGACTTTTAACAAATTCTTATGCAGTTTCCCCAGAAATGCACCAGTGTCCTTGTCAGCAGTGTCTTGACAGCAACAAATCAATTCTTCGCTTCGGCACTTCAAAATGAAGGTTTTTATTCTTGATTTGCAGAGACTAAAATTGTGCTGATTTATTTCACTCCTGGGAAACCTGAGTAGTTCAGAATACGGTATATATCCAGTATACTGATATATCGGATTCTCCGTATTACAAGACTTTTAAGTTTCCCATCATTTATATAAACTGATACTGGCGTATTTATAATTTCAGAAATCCTGCAGAGAAACTGAGATACATCAGGTTATACTGGCCCTAAGCAGTGCCAATGACATTTCGCATGGTGCCAGATGGCCCATTTGAGTCACGTGCCCATTTGAGTCACGCGCCCATTTGAGTCACGCGCCCATTTGAGTCACGCGTCCATTTGAGTCACCCGTCCATTTGAGTCACCCGCCTTTTGAGTCACCCGCCCATTTGAGTAAACCTCCATTTTTCCGACACTCAACTGAATATTTCTAGGGTATATTCTAAAATTTGGATAAGTATGGGTCCATTTTTTTGGTACTTCACTAATTCATGGATGAACAGAGTTCCGCTTTTTCCATCGCTTCTATGAAATGTATCAGAAGGGCGTCCCTGTCTGTGCCCTGGTTATAGATGCACGTCCTGGCCTAACCACGGGTCGGGTCCTATACCCCAACTGACTGCAGCATACATCACTTTGATACTGTGACTTCTGGTTTTTAGATTTGCATTCGTTCACTTGCAACAGGAATAAGCGCGCAGAAATTACTCTTGTGAAACTAGTCTGCTGGTGGGAACTTCATTGTGTTTTGTTTTGGGTTTTTTGTTTTTTTTTTTTTTTGAACGGTAAAGCCTCTTATGTTATGTGTAGATGAAATTTTTGGAAAAAAAATAGTTTTACTGGTAGAAACCACTTGAAGAAATGCTCCTAAATATGAGTTGATTTTGGAATCCTTTTGTCAAAAATTTCTTTAGGCCTTATTTACATATCAGTATTTTTGGTCATTATTTAATCAGTATTTGTATGCCAAAATCAGGAGTATCTCCAAAACACAGAACAGGTGTCAATTAGTGATGAGCGGGCACTACCATGCTCAGGTGTTCAGCACTCGTAACTAGTGATGAGCGGGCACTACCATGCTCGGGTGCTCAGTACTCGTAACTAGTGATGAGCGGACAATACCATGCTCGGGTGCTCAGTACTCGTAACTAGTGATGAGCGGGCACTACCATGCTCGGGTGCTCAGTACTCGTAACTAGTGATGAGCGGGTACTACCATGCTCGGGTGCTCAGTACTGGTAACTAGTGATGAGCGGACACTACCATGCTCAGGTGCTCAGTACTGGTAACTAGTGATGAGCGGCACTACCATGCTCAGGTGCTCTGTACACGCAACTAGTGATGAGTGGGCACTACCATGTTCAGGTGCTCAGTACTGGTAACTAGTGATGAGCGGGCACTACCATGCTCGGGTGCTTGGTATTCGTAACTAGTGATGAGTGAGCACTACCATGCTCTGGTGCACGGTACTGGTAACTAGTGATGAGCGGGCACTACCATGCTCGGGTGCTCAGTACTTGTAACTAGTGATGAGCGGGCACTACCATGCTCGGGTGCTCAGTACTTGTAACTAGTGATGAGTGGGCACTACCATGCTCAGGTGCTCAGTACTCGTAACTAGTGGTGAGCGGGCACTACCATGCTCAGGTGCTCAGTACTCGTAACTAGTGGTGAGCGGGCACTACCATGCTCAGGTGCTCAGTACTCGTAACTAGTGGTGAGCGGGCACTACCATGCTCGGGTGATTGGTACTTGTAACTAGTAACTCATCACTTCTAAGCAGTTTGGGTTTTTTTTGTTTTTTGTTTTTCGAGTGAATGCGCTCAAGAAAAAATTAAGACTCAGTCCGCACATAGCCTAAAGGCCCATTCACATGGCCAATTTTCACTCTGATCGACTACACAAAAATTGATCAAAGCTCATTTAAATCTTGTCTGGTACCATGGAAAAAACAAATCACTAATTGTATCAATGTGCATGGGGTCAAATTGACCCCATGGTACCAGACAAGCCCTGCCTATGGCCCTACACAAGCTGCGTGGGGACTGAACATATTGTTGGCAGCAAATCTTGCTCTCGTCAGGAGATGATCTTCCTATTTATTGTTTTGCTCATTGATTTGTTGACTGAGAATATGTTACACAGTTCCCCGTTTGGTCTGTGTAAATGGTCCTTAAGACCGAAGAGGAAAATTTAGACTGAGAGGGTCATGCACATGAGATCGCTGTTGGCCACCACCTCGTCAGAACCTTGGACAACCGCTATCTTCCGGTGAAAACCAAAGATTTTGCCTTCAAAATTCCATGTTCCTGATCCTTCTTTCCACCAATATCTTCTGCCGGGGAAGAGTCGAGAGTTCCACGTTAGGCTAGTTTCACACTTGCATTGAACGGTATCCGTTGCATTGCGTTGTGTAACGGATGCAACGGATGCGTTGCATATAGTGGCACAACGGATGCAACGGATGCTGCAAAACAACGCAATTTGTTTTGGGTTTTGTTTTTTTTTTACAGTTTTACCAGCGGCAGACTATTGTGAACGATCAGCTGAACGCTCCCAGTAGCCGGCCGCCGGGTGATCAGCTGATCGCTCCCTGCAGCCGGCCGCCGGGTGATCAGCTGATCGCTCCCAGTAGCCGGCCGCCGGGTGATCAGCTGATCGCTCCCTGCAGCCGGCCGCCGGGTGATCAGCTGATCGCTCCCTGCAGCCGGCCGCCGGGTGATCAGCTGATCGCTCCCTGCAGCCGGCCGCCGGGTGCTCAGCTGATCGCTCCCAGTAGCCGGCCGCCGGGTGATCAGCTGATCGCTCCCTGCAGCCGGCCGCCGGGTGATCAGCTGAGCGCTGTCACTTGCCGGCGTCCGGGCATGCCGGCGGGCGGGCGCTCAGCTGAGCGTTGTCACTTGCCGGCGTCCGGGCATGCCGGCGGGCGGGCGCTCAGCTGAGCGTTGTCACTTGCCGGCGGCCGGGCATGCTGGCGGCCGGTTGCTCAGCTGAGCGTTCGGCCAGCGCAAGCCAAAATAAAGTTTTGATTTAAAAAGAAAGAAAAAAAAAAAAGCATGCGCAGTGAAATCCAGAGGATTCCGCTGCTCAAAATAACGTTACATGCTGCGTTCCTCCCGCTGGGCGGAAGCAACGGAGCGTCGCCCAGCGGAAGCAACGCAGGTCCTTTTGGTACAATCCGTCACCCATACAAGTCTATGGGAAACAGCGGAATCCGTTAACGGATTCCGCTGTTTTCCAAAAGGGCGGATTGTAACGGAAGGAAATAAACGCAAGTGTGAAAGTACCCTTAGATGTTCGGCCGGTCTCCTCCAAATCATCAGTCTTAGTTGACGTGTATGGGGGCGTTACACAGACCTACAAATGAAGACTTGGCGCGACCGGTGCCATTATTGACTTTCCTTTCGGGTGAACTCATCTCTAATAAGTCCTCTGGACGGGTCAATATCACATTCGCAGCTTGTGACTATGATCTTATAGCGGAGCGTCAGCCTGGCAATGGGTTAAAGCTCCGATGGCAGAGAATGTTGTTTGCCATCTGCCCGAATGTAAAAAGGATCTTTTAAATATTAACTTGACAAGATTACATTTGTCAGGCGCTATAGAAACTCTATCCCTCGCTCCGCAGACTTTAACCCATTTCAGGTTTCCGCTCATAGACTCGGAGAGCTGTGGATCTTACGTATGTAACCTCCATATTTTATTATTTCACTCTCCGGGATGGATTCATGTATTTTTCATATTTTATACTGTTTTGTCTTCTTTTTCCTTTTTTAATTCTATAATTGGCTTTATGATTAAATGAACGTTTCTTTTCATATTAAGAACATTTTCTTCCGGGAATCAGTAAGACAAGGGCTCTTTAGAGTCGTCTAATTCAATAAACTTATTTATTCATTTATCTTTTTTAACCCATTGATCACCAGTTGCAAAATTAGCACGATATACTGCTTCGCGAGCGGATTTTTTTTTATTTTTTGCTGCTCCTGTCCGCAGGTTGTTTGCGATTTTGCAATATTTGTTTATTTTACTCACTTATATAGAGCTATTAATTCCACGACCCTATTGATCTCAATGATGACAAGCTGCAGTACCACACTCCGGTGTGGCGCTCAGTTTACCGGTAGTCCGCCAGTGAACGTTTCCATTTTTATTAGAAAAGGTCAGCTGCTCTTGACCTCAAGGCCACCATCTGTAAATAATGTATGATAGTTATTTGCCGGCTGCGATCAATATAACAGCCGCAAGGACAGCACTGATGGAGGTAATCATGGCCACCAGCTATTGGGTGAGAATGTTTGTTTACAAAATTTGTTCATCCAAAACTGACAAATTTTCAAATTTACCTTCCTTTTAAATGTGTGTATACATATACATATATAATATATACTTACTGTCTATTGGATCCAAAGATCTCAAATTTGGACTCATCAGACTAAAGCACAGATTTCCACTGGCCTAATGTCCATTCCTTGTGTTCTTTAGCTCAAACAAGTGTCTTCTATTTGTTGCCTGTCCTTAGCAGTGGTTTCCTAGCAGTTATTTTACCATGAAGGCTGCTGCACAAAGTCTAGTTGTTCTAGAGCTGTGTCTGCTGCTAGAACTCTGTGTGGCATTAACCTGGTCTCTAATCTGAGCTGCTGTTAACCTGCGATTTCTCAGGCTGGTGACTTGGATAAACTTATCCTCCGCAGCAGAGGTGACTCTTGGTCTTCCTTTCCTGGGGCGATCCTCTTGTGAGCTAGTTTCTTTGTAGTGTTTGATGGTTGTTGCCACTGCACTTGGGGACACTTTCAAAGGTTTCCCAGTTTTTTGGATTGACTGACCTTTATTTGTTAAAGTAATGATGGCCACTCGTGTTTTTTACTTAGCTGCTTTTTTCTTGCCATAATACAAATTCTAATAGTCTATTAAGTAGGACTATCAGCTGTGTATCAACCAGAATTCTGCACAACACAACTGATGGTCCCAACCCCATTTATAAGGCAAGAAATCCCACTTATTAAACCTGACAGGGCACACCTGTGAAGTGAAGACCATTTCCGGTGACTACCTCTTGAAGCTCATCAAGAGAATGTCAAGAGTGTGCAAAGCAGTAATCAAAGCAAAAGGTGGCTACTTTGAAGAACCTAGAATATAAGACATATTTTCAGTTGTTTCACACTTTTTTAAGTATTTCATTCCACATGTGTTAATTCATAGTTTTGATGCCTTCAATGTGAATCTACAATTTTCAGAGTCATGAAAATAAAGAAAACTCTTTGAATGAGAAAGTGTGTCCAAACTTTTGGTCAGTACTGTATATAATATATAATGTGTGTATACATCTACTGTTCATCTCTGGCAAAAATTTCAGTTTTTCAGATTTTTCTTTTTATATTTTTGAGTAAAATATAAATTATTCTACTGACAACGTCTCAGAATTTCCAAGAAATTTTGCATTTATTTTTTGAAAATGAGAAATGGTCAAAATAACAGAACAATGCACAGCGCTTTCACACCTCAAATAATGCAAAGAAAACAAGTTCATAATCATCTAGAAACAACAATACTAATAATGTTTTATCTCAGGAAGATTCAGAAATCAATATTTTGTGGAATAACCATGATGTTTAATCCCAGCTTTCATGCGTCTTGGCTACTTTCCACCAGTCTTCACACTGCTTTTGGGTGACCTTATGCCACTCCTGGTGCAAAAATGTAAGCAGTTCTTCTTTGATGGCTTGTGACTATCCATCTTCCTCTTGATTACCGGTATATTCCAGAGGTTTTCAATGGGGTTCAGGTCTGGAGATTGGGCTGGCCATGACAGGGTTTTGATGGAGTGGTCCTTCATCCACACATTGATTGACCTAGCTGTGTGGCATGGCGCATTGTCCTGCTGGAAAAAACAGTCCTCAGAGTTGGGGAACATTGCCTGAGCAGAAGGAAGCAACTGTTTTTTCCAGGATAACTTTGCATGCGGCTTGATTCATACTTTGTAATATATAATATACAATTTGTTTTGTTAGTTTTTTGTTTTTTTTTTATGTTTTTACTAGATCAAACCAACTTGTACTTTTGCTTGTTGTTTCTTATGGAAGTTAATATTGCTATTAGATAAGACCAAATGTTACATGTTTGACGAGCAAATCCATTTCTGCACGTACACATTCACTTACGGGCTTGTTCAGACGGCTGTATAATCACTCTGTGTGCAAAGTGAGTACATGGACCCATTATTACCATATGGCCAATTTACAATCTGTATAGAAAAAGTAGCAGCTTGTAGTGGTTGGGTTTGTTTTATGGACCCGAATAATGCATGCAATGAAGAGCAGCTCCAGCACCTTTCTGCAATGAGATCGAGCACATAGAGCCGGTAACATTAGTAAATTACGGTCAGACATTTTCCAATTGGAAACTGGAACACTGAAACAGGAACACTGGCAGGGCTGGAACGGTGACACTGTCAGGACTGGAACGGTGACACTGGCAGGGCTGGACGGTGACACTGTCAGGACTGGAACGGTAGCACTGTCAGGACTGGAACGGTGGCACTGTCAGGACTGGAACGGTGGCACTGTCAGGACTGGAACGGTGGCACTGTCAGGACTGGAACGGTAGCACTGTCAGGACTGGAACGGTGACACTGGCAGGGCTGGAACGGTGACACTGTCAGGACTGGAACGGTGACACTGGCAGGGCTGGAACGGTGACACTGTCAGGACTGGAACGGTAGCACTGTCAGGACTGGAACGGTGGCACTGTCAGGACTGGAACGGTGGCACTGTCAGGACTGGAACGGTGGCACTGTCAGGACTGGAACGGTAGCACTGTCAGGACTGGAACGGTAGCACTGTCAGGACTGGAACGGTGACACTGTCAGGACTGGAACGGTGACACTGTCAGGGCTGGAACGGTGACACTGGCAGGGCTGGAACGGTAGCACTGTCAGGACTGGAACGGTAGCACTGTCAGGACTGGAACGGTAGCACTGTCAGGACTGGAACGGTGACACTGTCAGGACTGGAACGGTGACACTGTCAGGACTGGAACGGTGACACTGTCAGGACTGGAACGGTGACACTGTCAGGACTGGAACGGTGACACTGTCAGGGCTGGAACGGTGGCACTGTCAGGGCTGGAACGGTGGCACTGTCAGGGCTGGAACGGTGGCACTGGCAGGGCTGGAACGGTGGCACTGTCAGGGCTGAAACGGTGACACTGTCAGGGCTGAAACGGTGACACTGTCAGGGCTGAAACGGTGACACTGTCAGGGCTGAAACGGTGACACTGTCAGGGCTGGAACGGTGACACTGTCAGGGCTGGAACGGTGACACTGTCAGGGCTGGAACGGTGACACTGTCAGGGCTGGAACGGTGACACTGTCAGGGCTGGAACGGTGACACTGTCAGGGCTGGAACGGTGACACTGTCAGGGCTGGAACGGTGGCACTGTCAGGGCTGGAACGGTGGCACTGTCAGGGCTGGAACGGTGGCACTGTCAGGGCTGGAACGGTGGCACTGTCAGGGCTGGAACGGTGGCACTGTCAGGGCTGGAACGGTAACATTGGCAGGACTGGAATGGGAACACTGGCAGGACTGGAACGGGTAGCACTGGCAGGACTGGCAGTCAAGAAGGTAACGGCATCGATGTCACAGCCGGGCGGGGGGGAGTGGAGAGCGCAGGGGCATTGGCGCAGGCAAGCATCGGAACTCCGGCGTTACAAGATAGATGTCTGCCAAATGAACATTCGCCTGACCAATATCTCTGCCGACTTCCCCATGCACAAAAGCACTCGACTTGGGGAGGGGAGAAAGACGCTTCAATGGGTTATTTCCTATAAGAACCATAGGATCAAGTGTTGACACTCCATCTGCCCGCTCCTTCATTTGGAGGTGCCATAGACACCAGATGTTCGGCCAGTTCTGCCAAAAATCGGGACTTTTATCTAATGTGTATGTGGCCTTAAGTTATGAAACCACCTTATATTCCTTTGCTTAAAAAAGAAGTGGGTTCTTTCTGGAGAGACTTTGTAGCCTAATGAGGACACAAGTTACACTGATGATTTTGTTTTTTTATGTTTTTGAAGTTGGTGGAAATTTCACAATGGGTAAATATCTTTATAATACTGTATACAATAGGAACCCTTCAAATTCTTTCATTCTTGGCTAAGAAGTCCGAAGAAATAACATTTTGAGAGCTCTCAGTCCTCTACGCCTCGAGTGTTGTTGTGTCACTGAAACTGGCCGAGTGACATTGTATACATCTGTCACGAGTCCCGCAGTCTCAGTGATACTAGACATACCAGCTCGGGGACTATAGTTTCCTTCACCAGAGGCCGGCATATTCCACTCCAATGTAAACAGCGGTGCCATGCTCGGGGATTTACATATGTTCCTTCCAAGCAGAATAACCTCTTCAGTGCCAGAAATATCAAAAGTAATGAGGAAATTATTCTACGCGACCAGTTCCCAAACAACCGTTGTATTGTTTCATGGGTAGATGTTTGGGTTTAGAGATCTGAAGCCACCTAAGTAGTAGGAAGTAAATGTCCTTTAGTCTGGGACTTCAGGGAGCCGTATGGGTCGCAGACGTTTCCTTCACGGGAAATCTTTTACCTGAATGAGGTTGTGTGTGAATTTTTCAAAGCCTCTTCAGGTCAATGTGTTAATATGGCAATTTACCTGGTGGTCGGCACTTGGTGGGTCCACAATGGTTGTGTCTACATGCGTATGCCGGCTCTCTGTTATCCGTGCCTCTAGAGCAGTGTTTCTCAACTCCAATCCTCAAGACCCATCAACAGATCATGTTTTTAGGTTTTCCTCAATATTAGACAAGGAATAATTCCATCGCCTGTGCAACATTAATGAAAGCCTGAAAACCTCTTTTGAGGAAAACCTGAAAACATGATCTGTTGATGGGTCTTGAGGACTGGAGTTGAGAAACACTGATCTAGAGCTATGGTGGCATGATCTCCAGGACCTGCCATGGAGTAGATATACATGTGTATAGGTATCCAATGATTTGCGTAAGATTGAGATTTTGCCGTTCTCATGAACGTCGTGAGCAGATATGTCATTTAACACTAGAAGTCCCAGGAATTTCGTGCTCCATAGGGTTTCAATGGTAGAAATGTTAAATGACCCCTCTCTGGGACTTTTAGCGTTGAACCCTCTGGGTCCAATGTAGAGTATGTAAAAGGGGCCTCTACCTACACCACTAGCCTCATCATATTGGGCACAAAGACTTCCATGACTCCCAACTTTGAAAAACAATATGAGGGGTAATAGTAGCATGGCAAATTTTTCTATTAAGGAAGACCCTGCTAATCTTGCCCAATTATTTTTGTGTAGTCGCAGAAATAGTGCCCCAAGTAATGAGCACAAGTTACACCAAAGATATGTAAACCCCTGGATTCACCTTCACACGGTATCATGGTCCAAAGAAGCTTCCCTCCCCATTCACATGATGATGCATTCCTCCATATAGTACGATACCCTCCGCACTAGTGATGAGCGAGCACTACTATGCTCTGTACTCGAATTGAGCAGTTGGACGCTCGGACGGGCTTGACTTGTGTACTGAGTAGAATAGGACTCGATGGGGAACTTGAGCGTTTTTCCGGATGATGTTCTGGAAAAATGCTCGAGTTTCCCATTGACTTCCTTGATACTCGGTACTTGAGTTGAGCCCATCCGAGTGTCCAACTGCTCGTATCGAGTACCGAACACCCGAGCATGGAAGTGCTCGCTCATCACTAGTTACGAGTATCGACCACCCGAGCATGGAAGTGCTCGCTCATCACTAGTTACGAGTATCGACCACCCGAGCATGGCAGTGATCGCTCATCACTAGTTACGAGTACTTAGAACCTGAGCATGGTAGTGCCCACTCATTACTAGTTACAAGTACCGAGCACCCGAGCATGGTAGTGCCCGCTCATCACTAGTTACGAGTACAGAGCACCTGAGCATGGTAGTGCCCGCTCATCACTAGTTACCAGTACTTAGAACCTGAGCATGGTAGTGCCCACTCATTACTAGTTACGAGTACCGAGCACCTGAGCATGGTAGTGCCCGCTCATCACTAGTTACCAGTACTGAGCACCTGAGCATGGTAGTGTCCGCTCATCACTAGTTACCAGTACTGAGCACCCGAGCATGGTAGTGCCCGCTCATCACTAGTTACGAGTACCGAGCACCTGAGCATGGTAGTGCCCGCTCATCACTAGTTACGAGTACCGAGCACCCGAGCATGGTAGTGCTTACTCATCACTAGTTACGAGTACAGAGCACCTGAGCATGGTAGTGCCCGCTCATCACTAGTTACGAGTACCGAGCATGGTAGTGCCCGCTCATCACTAGTTACGAGTACTGAGCACCCGAGCATAGTAGTGCCCGCTCATAACTAGTTATGAGTACAGAACACCCGAGCATGGTAGTGCCCACTCATTACTAGTTACGAGTACCGAGCACCTGAGCATGGTATTGCCCACTCATCACTAGTTACGAGTACCGAGTACCTGAGCATGGTAGTGCTCGCTCATCACTAGTTACCAGTACTGAGCACCCGAGCATGGTAGTTCCCACTCATCACTAGTTACGAGTACTGAGCACCTGAGCATGGTATTGCCCACTCATCACTAGTTACGAGTACTGAGCACCCGAGCATGGTAGTGCCCGATCATCACTAGTTACGAGTACTGAGCACCTGAGCATGGTAGTGCCCGCTCATCACTAGTAATGAGTACTGAGCTCCCGAGCATGGTAGTGCCCGCTCATCACTAGTTACGAGTACTGAGCACCCGAGCATGGTAGTGCCCGATCATCACTAGTAATGAGTACTGAGCTCCCGAGCATGGTAGTGCCCGATCATCACTAGTAATGAGTACTGAGCTCCCGAGCATGGTAGTGCTTGCTCATAACTATTCCCACAGAATAGTCCATTCACACGACACCCCATGAAACTGGGCTCAGCACCACAAAAACTCCTCTTCCCTTAATAAAAAAACCCATATGGTCAAAAGGGGGTTATTCAGGTTTAGAAACAATATATATCTTATTATTATTATTATTATTATTATTATTATTATTATTATTATTATTATTATTATTATTTTTATATATATATATATATATATATATATATATATATAATTTTTATTTTTTTTTTAGCTTAAATCTAAAATATTTTTTTACATTTGGTTTTCATTATACATTTTGCAGTGTTTGGTTTTTACAAAGTCTTTTTTTCTTTACCTGCACATTGAACTTTGAAGTGGTTTGTGGTCATAAATAAGAGGAGCTCAGGAAAAGACAGGTAAGTGTTACAACTCCCTATCAGACCACCATGGCAAGCTGACTGAAGGATTCTCCGTTAGCTCATTCTGCAGCCAGTAATAGATCGGGCAGCGCAGCGACTATAGAAAGCAAACTGCAAAATACCTGGGGACACTCAATGGCAAGAATGATTCTTAGACCAAAATACATCCATTTGAATAATAAAAAAACGAAAAAAATGTCCTGTAGAGTGGAGAACTCCTTCCCCGGCGCTGGCTGGAGGCATGCAGAATATTATCACTCATATCTATGCATTTGAATTTCTGTATCCAAAAAATAATAAAAGATATTTAGAGATGATTGAACTCAGAAATTTGGATCAAGGAATAAGATGGCGTTGACAGGTTTGTGCATGATTGCGCCATTTTTAAACATTTCCATATGAAGGTACACTCCAAAGAATATTAATATCCACGATCCGGTCCCCATTATTTTCATTGGGGGCTGTGGAGGGGCGCAGGACTCCCACCTTTCCTCCAGCAGGGTCTGTATCCGAGCCATACCCCACATTGCGGCATTTGCTGTATTTTCTCTATCCACACCATTTTTCTGACTTGTCTCGCTGCCATATCCTCAGTTTACACCACAAACCAGATTTCCTGCCACATCCTATAATCTTATTCCTCGGCAGGATCACCGCTCTGCTTTCTTACATCCCCACACCATCCGGCCTCTGTCCGCAGCCTCATTTTCTGCAGCCTGATTGGACCGCATTAACCATTTAATGTTAATGTCTCCTTTTCAAATGTCTAAAACCTTAAGACAAGGTGGAACATTGATTAGTGAGCCTGTCTTATACTGCATTAAATCGTTCACTACTAGGCATTTTTTAAAAAAATATTATTATTATTTTACTTTTTTTAATGTAGTTATTACACTCCCCCCTGTTTTTAAAAGCTATAGCTTTATTTTTTTTTATTTTTCACCAACATAGCCATACAAGGGCGTGGTGATGATGATGATGATGATGATAATAATATTAATAATAATAATAATAATAATAATGATGATATTATGTATTTTTAATATATTTATTACATTCCCACCCACCCCCGTTCTTAGAAGAGCCATAACTTTTTCTAATTTAATTTTTCACCACCATAGCCATACAAGGGCATGTTTTTTATTATTATTATTATTATTATTATTATTATTATTATTATTATTGTTTTAATGTATTTATTACACTCCCCCACCCCCACCCCCATTCTTACAGGAGCCCAAAAAAAATTTTTTAGCTTTCATTTTTCAGCAAAATAGCCATACAAGGGCATTTATTATTATTATTATTTATTATTATTTTTTATTTTTTATTATTGTTATTAATTTAATAAATAATAATAATAAAAACATGCCCTTGTATGGCTATGTTGCTGAAAAATTAAAGATAAAAAAACGAACAAAAAAATGTGGTTCCTGTAACAATGGGGGGGAGTGTAATAAATACATACAATTATAAATAAATATTTTTTATTATTATTTTTTATGTATTTATTATACTTCCCCCCCCCCCCATTCTTACAGGAGCCATAACTTTTTTTTTTTTTTATCTTTAATTTTTCAGCAACATAGCCATACAAGGGCATGTTTTTATTATTATTATTATTATTATTATTAATAAATATGCCCTTGTATGGCTATGT
Source organism: Anomaloglossus baeobatrachus (assembly GCF_048569485.1). Lineage (NCBI taxonomy): Eukaryota > Metazoa > Chordata > Amphibia > Anura > Aromobatidae > Anomaloglossus > Anomaloglossus baeobatrachus. Next base: position 26,149,890 of record NC_134360.1, on the reverse strand, counting down.
TGCTGAAAAATTAAAAAACTAATGGAAAAAAAAGTTATGTCGGAGGAGTGTATTGAATAAATTAAAAAAAAAAATTTTTATTCTTTTTAATGTATTTAGTACACTTTTTCCCCCTTGTTCTTACAAGATCCATAACTTTTTATTTTTAAAAATTTTCACCATACAAGGGCTTGTTTTTATTATTATTACTAGTAATAATAATAACTTGCTCTTGTACGATGAAAATTTTAAACAGTGAAAAAGTGTAATAAATACATCCAAATTATTATTTTGAATGTATTTATTACTCCCCCCACCATTCTTACAAGAGCTATAACTTTTTTAAAAGATTTCTTAATTTTTCAGCAACGTAGTTATTATTATTATTATTATTATTATTATTATTATTATTATTAATAACATGCCCTTGTATGGCTATGTTGCTGAAAAATTTTAAAAATAATAAAAAACAAAAGTTATGGCTCTTGTAAGAACAGGGGGGAGGAAGTGTAGAAAAATACATTAAAAATAAATTACTAATTTTTTTATTTTAATGTATTATTACACTTTTTTTTTTTTTCCCCCTGTTCTTAAAATAGCCATATTTTTTAAAAATTTTCACCATACATGGGCATGTTTTTATTATTAGTATTATTATTTTAAAATTTATGTATTACATTTTTTTCCCGTTTTTCCAAAAGCCAAAACTTTTTTTTTTTTAAATTTTCACTGACATGTTTTATATGACTCCATTCACTTTAATATAATTTACTGAAAAACAGGTAAAAAAAAGTAATAGTGCAGCACAATGGTGAATAAATAAACTGCCAATTCCATTTCTTTTTTTTGTTTTGTTTTGTGATGTTCATTGTATGATAAAATTGGTATATGATTTTTTTTAATGTCGACCACAACCTTAATGAGACCTTTTTTTTTGAGCTTTTGACAAAAATATTGGACAAGCTTCCATAATGTGCTGCAATATTTTATCAGGTAGAAGGAAGATGGGAAGCAAAGAAACCCATTATAGTCAGTGGGGTTCATTGGGTGCATTAATGTCAGTTCTGGGATGGTCCGGTACTGTGGAAAATTATGATGCAGGTGTCATTGTCACATTAGGTATGGTAGAATACCAGACCAACAGCAAAAGAGGATGGAGAGGGAAACCCTGTCTCTAGGGAAGGAGAGAAGATGTGACCCCTAGTAAAACCTACAGCTGCCCCTGGCTCCCCCTGACCTCCCTAGATAGGTTCTTTACCTATACGCCGATCAGGATACCTAGGCCCTGGCTGACCCTGAAATAGGCTCTAGGTAGTGACCGGATGGGATGAGCGCTAGTCATCCCCATTAAGAGCTAAAGAACACACAGGGAAAACAAACAGGAGAAAGCAAATGGACAACTTATCTGCAAGATGACTTTAGGAGAATGACGGCAACATACAACAATGTGTTACAATAGACTATTTCAGGGCGAGTGTTTGCAGTTTGGGCAGCATAGGAGTAAACTCTATCACCAGCAACAAAACTAGGGGAAATGCAGGTATAAATAGACACAGGGAATAGGGATAAAAATTTAGAGCTGAACTGCCAAGATGTCCAAAAGGGAAAGAGTTAACCAAACCAGGGAAGATACGTACAACACTATTCACACCAAGGAAGAATGAATGGGATATCAAGGAACAGGTTGTGCAGCCAAATTCAGCGACCTTCTACAGCCGGACACCACAGGGTTGTCTGTCAACCGTGACACACTTGTGGCAGTCCTATTCTAGATAATCCGAAAGGTGGATGATACCTGCTAGGTGTGCTCAAGACCTAGGAAGTTGCCATTGGACACCATACTGGGCACATGGGCACTTCCTAAGATGGCTGCCGACGAACACATCGGACCAAGCCATTGTTTATCCAGCAGCCTTCTAGATTGTATGGGAGGCTTAAGACGAGCTTGGTGAACTTATTATCTTAATATCTTAAGCCTGTAAAAAAACTCCTTTAAGATGGCCAAATTTGTAGTAACATTTTCCCGCGCCTACTTCCAGGATGTCTATGCAGTCACCTGGATTACTCCGATCACTCCCATTCTCAACCTAATGCAATACAAGCTGAATTCCCGTCCAATAACCTCTAAACACAACATTTTGGATGTTCAAAAAAATGGTAACTTTGGACTAGAAAAGTTAGAAAATCCGTGCCCGATTATGGCGAAGTTCTGCATTTAGCACCTTGAGATCCATCAGTTTAATTTCTTTAACTTAATGTCTCTGTGATATTTTATGTATTTATACAGTATAAATACCGATGAATTTCAATTGCGATGTTAACTTGTATCTACCGAAATACTGGATGCAAATCGAGCGAGAATTTAGCACCTGACCATTAAAACGCTCCGGCATCTTAATTTCTGCACCATAACACTTTTTATTAAGTGTTAATTAATCTTCTTGGCAGGAATAGGTTAACGGATTGGGGAGAAGTATTATTTTTCCTTATCCTTTGGTGTTTAAGTATTTAAGCTAAAAGCTAACTTTTAAGGATTTTTTTTTTTCACTTGGATTTTTTTGTTTTGAGGTTTTCTGATTGCTCCTTTCTTGTGACGTTTTTGGAAAAGGTTTCCATTTTTAAAGAGTTAGAGGACTTGGCTGTGACAACATGGACACTCACTGCCTAGCATGGGTTAACTTTCTTAAAATTCAGCCAGACATTGAAGACAATTTGTTTGCAGATGGGGGATAATCCCTCATTGTTCTACAAGACTCTTGGGAGTTTAGTATTGATGTTTTGGTTAACTCTTGTAATTGTTTTGGCCACTGAAGGCCAGACACCCAGATAACTCAATTATGCAAACTTCCCATTGTATTACTAAGTGTATTGCTCGATGTGATGTAACTTACCTGTCCCACCCTTGTCTCTGGATATTTGAATACAGCTTGAAATTCATCCAATAAGAGAAGCAACCTTGGACAACCAATCGTGAAGACCCCAATGGTCAGAATGGAAAGCTCAGGGGTATAAGGAGGAGGACTGTCCATTGCCCAGGGAGACTCTTGCTACATGCTACCAATCTACGACCTGCGGATCCAATTGGCAAGCCATAACCAAACCTGGATTATAATACTATATGGACTTCAGCATCGAATGCAAGGATTCAGCTTTGATATCAAGGACTACCTAAGGAAGGAATCCAGCTTGGGACAACCCAGTCATCTGACTACAAGCTTTGCGGCCCTCCGCCAGCTTCCTAAATCTGGCGTTGTTCCAGTCTCGGTGGGTGCCCGCCAAAAGCGGGGTGCTGCTGGATTGGAGTAAATAGCCCTGGAACCTCTGAGGCATGGACATTCTAATCCCTGGTGAGCCAGCGGAAGGGTGAGAAATTGTTGCCGGTTACAGTCTGTGGTTTTGCTGGTTATGTGCTATGTGCCGTTAATTGTTTGGGGATCCAATAAAGTTTTAATATTGTGATTTCCTCACCCTGTGTTGTCTGAGTAGTGTTCCTCCCACGGTTAAGGAGGTCGGTGTTCAGTTGGGATGAATCCTGGGTCACGCTGTCTTTCTAAAGGCGGCCGGATCAGCGGACGAGAGCACCCACTGACCCCGTGTCTCCACATTGGCTACCTGAATCTTTTTTTGACACTGTCACAGGTTCCTTCTCCGATATCAGAGAATCAACGGAGCGAGAGATGGGTGCTCCGATATCAGAGAATCAACAGAGCGAGAGATGGGTGCTCCGATATTAGAGAATCAACAAAGCGAGAGATGGGTGAACGGTCCAAAGAACCTGTTTTATTGCATGTAAACCAAAAGGTCCATACAACAATCCACCAGACAGAGGGTAAAATAGTCCAGGAACACAGATAAATCCTCCACTTAGAGATTGATTATGATAGTGTGGCTCCAGATACTTATTCTCCATTAAGGCTTCTCCAGTATCTTTTTCTGGGGAAGTTGACTCGCCCACCCCAGTGCTATGGGACACCCGGTGCCGGCCCGGACTAGTCCAGGGGACGTCAGTGGTGGCTGGGCCCGACTCCGTACCCTGGTGGGGTCAATTAATATGGCTTCAGTGTTGGGGGTGATTGTTAAAGTTTATAATTCGTGACGCCACCTATGGTTTGCGGCTATTAAGCCGCCGCTGCTGTATGAGGCCTCCGGGGCTGGTGGAATGGCAGCTTGGATGGTCCTGCTCCCCACAGGTGGAGCGGTGCCCCGAGGACACTGTTGGTGCTTGTGTCTATGCAGTTGCGGTGTAGTGCAGGGCCGACAGGGTGGTGAAAGGACCGGACACAAACAGTCTCTTTACCTTCTCCTCTTTTACTTGGCAAACAGTTAGCCTTGGGAGACCGTTACAGGTGGTAGAAGGCTCCGGCCGGCCTGGAAGTAACTGGGGTGCTCTTTTTGGCCAGTTGAGTATGAGGCCTACTCCCTGTTCTTCCTTTGTTCTCATAGGACCCTGCACTCTGAGTTAGCAATGGCCCTCTTGCTGCTGGGACCGGTGGTACGTCCCTCTCCCTGTGTGGTAGGCTGCGCAGGCCCTCTCTGGTGCTTCTCTACTGGAGTCCACACCGGGCCCTGGTGGTGCAGCTGTACCTTCAGGTTGCTTATGGGCCAGGTGCTTGCAGCTCTCCTGCCCTTCGGATTCGGCTACCAGGGAAGGATTTTACACCCTGGCAACCACAGACTCCGATGTCTAAGTCTCTTCTGTGCCTCTCTACCAATCCTGTTTCACTGGGCCAAGCTATTCTAGCTCCAGGCCCCAGTCCACAGGACAGCACACTCTGCGTCTTCACTCTCCAAACTCTCCTGACAGACTGAACACTAACTCCTCCCTCAGGTCAGGCTTGAGGAATGCTCCCTGGAACTCCAGGTTCAGAGCTCCCTCTGCTGGCCTGAGGGAGAAACTGCGTTGGATGGTGGTACCTACTGGCCAATGATTCCCCCAATTACCTCCAGGCTCAGTATTAACCCTTTTGAGGGGGCAACACTGTTGTGGCAACCAGATGCTGGGGCGCCACATAATCAGGGCTTCTCCCAGTCTCTCTGGGGTGCTGGCCTTAGCATCAGCATCCCATGAAGGATCAATCTTACTCCTTGTCCTCCTCTGACCCTCTGCATATATCCAGGGGTATGCAGACAGGTTGGATGGGTTCATCAAGAAGCATGGACACTTCCAGGCTGCAGATGGTTACTGAACTAATTCATCTATCAAACCTTCTGTAATGTGATTCTAGACAAGACGGGGAATACACAGAGCAACAAGGCAACACGCCTAAAATCAGTAAAAATATGAACATAGACAAAAGGATACCTAACCAACCATATCACACCATCACAAACCCCTTGAGTACATGCACCTGGCGACTTAAAGGGAACTTGTCACCATATTTGGTGACTATAAGTTGCGGCCACCACCATTGAGTACTTATATATACAGCATTCTAACATACTGTATATAAGAGCCCAGGCCACTGTGTAGAACATAAAAATCACTTTTTCTAATACTCACTTAAATGGTCGGTACGGTGCAGATAGGTCAGATGGGTGTCTCCGTTCTCTGGGTGCGATGCCACCTCTTATGGTCATCTTTGTCCTCCTTCTTCTGAAACCTGGGTGCATGACACGTCCTACGTCATCCACACTAGCCGACATTGAGGTCCTGCACAGGTGCACTGCAATACTTTGATCTGCCCTGCTCAGGGCATATCAAAGTGTGCCTGTGCAGGACCTGAATGCCGGCGAGTGTGGATGACGTAGGACGCGTTATTTACCAAGATGGGGACATATAAAGCAGGAGGGAGACAGTAGATAAAAGGAAAAGAACAGTATATACCAGGAGAGGGATAGTATATACCAGGATGGACCCAGTATGGGGACAGTATATACCAGGATGGGCGACCAGCATATAGCAGGATGGGGGACATATATACAAAGATGTGGGCTAGAATGGGGAACATATATGCCAGGATGTGGGACAGTATCTACAAGGATGGGGGACATATTCCAAGATGAGGTTCTATATACACCACTATGTGGCCTAGAATGGGAAACCCATATGCCAGGATGGGGGACGTATTTACCAGGAAGGAGCCCAGGATGAAGGACATTAGAACAAGATGCGGAGGGGGGGCAAGTCGTATGTCTTTACATTTAGTGTTATAAATCCTACATACATCTGACCACCATAAGGTAAGGACGTGTTATTTACCAAGATGGGGACATATAAAGCAGGAGGGAGACAGTAGATACAAGGAAAAGAACAGTATATACCAGGAGGGGGACAGTACATACCAGAATGGACCCAGTATAGGGACAGTATATACCAGGATGGGCGACGTATATAGAAAGATGTGGGCTAGAATGGGCAACTTATATACTAGGAGGGGGAACATATTACAGGATGGGGGACATATATACCAGGATGTGGGACAGTATCTACAAGAATGGGGGACATATTCCAAGATGAAGTTCTATATACACCAGTATGTGGCCTAGAATGGGAAACCTATATGTCAGGATGGGGGACGTATTTACCAGGATGGGGGACATATTTACCAGGAAGGAGCCCAGGATGAAGGACATTAGAACAAGATGCGGAGGGGGGGCAACTCGTATGTCTTTACATTGAGTGTTCTAAATCCTACATACATCTGACCACCATAAGGGAGGGGTGCCTCGTCCAAATTTGGCACCAAGGCCTATTGAACTCTAGTTACGCCACGGTGTCCTGGTATTTTGGTAATTTGGAATGTTTTATGTGCCCAGTATCGCAGAAAATAAGTCTTATATGAGCCCTTCCTTCATCCTTTAACTTGTTCCAAAGAAGGATTTTCTTTTTATGCCCAACGGAGCCGACCACGTGCACTTGAGTCATTTGTACAGATCCCTTCTCCGCAGCCTAATTTTGTCTCCTTGCTTGATTTTTCCAGCCTGTATCTCCTTCCCGCTTCCTTTTTGGGATGAGATGAGGAGTCTGATTTCGTTAAGCTAAACTTCGCCGGCGCGCAGTGATGGACGACTTTACAATTGTGACATCCATCTTTTCTTTTGTCCTCTGTTTTTATATTCGGAGCCCAGGAGCGTGTATCTCTCCTGTGGAAAATGCAGGGTCACATAACTTTGGAGTCAGATGGAATGTAAAGTTACACCCTGGAATTTTCGGGCTGTTTCATTCCTCTGCAATAGAGGAAATATCCAGTTTAGTCGACAAAGGGGGGACTTTAGAATAAAGGGATTTTTTTTTTATGAATCCTACAATTACACAATTTTAACTCTTTCTTGACAGCTCTCCTGAAAAAAAGAAAAGAGAAGACCTCCTGGACTGCCAGAGGGTCATCAAGATGCTATGGACCATCCAAAAAATGTCAAGAGAGTCCAGAAAGTTTATTTTTTGTGTGTCCTGACATTTTGGGTGGGTGGGGTCTTGTAAAATAGTCATTATTGTGCAGTCCATGTGTGACTCGTCTAATGTTGGCAAGTTTGATTATAAATTCGGTGCTAAATTTTGGCACATGGTTTTCTCAAAATTTTGAGATGAGGGTTGTCCTTTAAGATAAAATGTAGTAAAAGTCAGCGTCCATTATTATGTACCTCCCATTTGCATCTTTATTTGTGCCTTCCTACGTGCCTGTGTACATGTGTCACGCTAGGTATGGAGAAGTACCAAGAGAAAGGTGAAGGGGAAGGGAAACCCTGTGTCTAGGGAAGGGGAAGATGGTGACCACTGACCAAGCCTACCGCTGGGCCCTGACTTCCCTCACCATATTTGATAAGTTCCGCACCTATGCGCCGAGCTGGATACCTGACCCTGGCTGATCCTGAAGTAGGCCCTTAGGCTACTTTCACACATCCGGTTTTTGCTGTGCGGCACAATACAGCGCTCTGCAGAAAAACCGCAATTGTTTTTTTTGCCGCCGGTTGCGGGGTTTTTTTGCATAGATTTACATTAGTGCCGTATTGTGCCGCATGGGCTTGCGTTCGGTCCGGTTTTTGCCACATGTGGCAGATTTAGCCAATGCCGCGGCCGGATGGAATGTTGCCTGCAACGTTTTTTGCTCCGGCAAAAAAAACGTATTGCGCCACATCCGGCCGCTGCGGCGCATTTTTCAATGCATGCCTATGGACGCCGGATGCGGCTCGATGCGGAAAAAAACGCATCCGGCTGCCGCATGCGGTTTCTTCCACTGCGCATGCTCAGTAGCGTGCCGCAACCGGAAAAAAACGGACCGGCCACATGTAAAAACTTATGCAAAGGATGCGGTGTTTTCACCGCATCCGTTGCATAGGTTTCACAGCCGGATTGAGCCGCACGGCTCAAACCGGATGTGTTAAAGTAGCCTAAAGGTGGCTTTACACACTGCAACATCGCAAACGACATCGCTGTAACGTCACCGGTTTTGTGACATAATAGCGACCTCCCCAGCGACATTGCAGTGTGTGAAACACATCAGCGACCTGGCCCCTGCTGTGAAGTTGCTGATCGCTACAAATCGCTCAGGACCATTCTTTGGTCCTTTGTTTCCCGCTGTGCAGCAAAGTCTCAGTGTGTAAAGGGGACTTAAAACACTGGAAACGAGTGATGTGTCACAATATCTGTCAATCACTATTCTCTGTCAGTCGGTCTCTCCCTCTCGGTCTCTATTCTCTCTGTCGGTCCGTCACTATCTCTGTCCCTCTCTCATAGTCTGTCGGTCATTTTCCCCTCCTCTCTCATACTCCCCGTTCCCCGGCGCGGTGCTGCACGGCATTCACACTGCTGCGGCGGCTTTTCCTCTTTTGAAAAAGCCGGCCGCTCATTAAACAATTTCGTATTCCCTACTTTCCCCGCCCACAGGCGCCTATGATTGGTTGCAGTGAGACACGCCCCCACGCTGAGTGACAGGTGTCTCACTGCACCCAATCACAGCAGCCGGTGGGCGTGTCTATACTGTGCAGTGAAATAAATAATTAAATAATTAAAAAAAACGGCGTGCGGTCCCCCCCAATTTTAATACCAGCCAGATAAAGCCATACGGCTGAAGGCTGGTATTCTCAGGATGGGGAGCCCCACGTTATGGGGAGCCCCCCAGCCTAACAATATCAGTCAGCAGCCGCCCAGAATTGCCGCATACATTATATGCGACAGTTCTGGGACTGTACCCGGCTCTTCCCGATTTGCCCTGGTGCGTTGGCAAATCAGGGTAATAAGGAGTTAATGGCAGCCCATAGCTGCCAATAAGTCCTAGTTAATCATGTCAGGCGTCTCCCCGAGATTCCTTCCATGATTAATCTGTAAATTACAGTAAATAAACACACACAACTGAAAAATCCTTTATTAGAAATAAAAAAACACAAACACATTCCCTCATCACCAATTTAATCAGCCCCAAAAAGCCCTCCATGTCCGGCGTAATCCACGGACCTCCAGCGTCACTTCCAGCTCTGCTGCATGCAGGTGACAGGAGCAGCAGAAGACACCGCCGCTCCTGTCACCTCCACGCAGCTAATGAAGGGAATAGCGCGATCAGCTGAGCTGTCACTGAGGTTACCTGCTGTCACTGGATCCAGCGGTGGATGCAGCGGTGGCCGTGGATAACCTCAGTGACAGCTCAGCTGATCACGCTACTCACCGCCGCTCCGGTCACCTCCACGCAGCAACTGAGGTGAGTAGCGCGATCAGCTGAGCTGTCACTGAGGTTACCCGCGGCCACCGCTGGATCCAGTGACAGCGGGTAACCTCAGTGACACCTCAGCAGATCGCACTACTCACCTCAGTTGCTGCTTGGAGGTGACAGGAGCGGCGGTGTATTCTGCTGCTCCTGTCACCTCCATGCAGCAGAGCTGGATGCGACGCTGGAGGTCCGTGGATTACGCCGGACAAGGAGGGCTTTATGTGGCTGATTAAATTGGTTATGAGGGAATTTGTTTGTGTTTTTTATTTCTAATAAATGATTTTTTCAGTTGTGTGTGTTTATTTACTGTAATTTACAGATTAATCATGGAGGGTGTCTCGTGTAGACGCCTGACATGATTAATCTAGGATTTAGTGGCAGCTATGGGCTGCCAATAACTCCTTATTACCCCGATTTGCCAACGCACCAGGGCAAATCGGGAAGAGCCGGGTACAGTCCCAGAACTGTCGCATATAATGTATGCGGCAATTCTGGGCGGCTGCTGACTGATATTGTTAGGCTGGGGGGCTCCCCATAACGTGGAGCTCCCCATCCTAAGAATACCAGCCTTCAGCCGTATGGCTTTATCTGTCTGGTATTAAAATTGGGGGGGACCGCACGCCGGTTTTTTTAATTATTTAATTATTTATTTCACTGCACAGTATAGACCTGCCCACCAGCTGCTGTGATTGGGTGCAGTGAGACACCTGTCACTCAGCGTGGGGGCGTGTCTCACTGCAACCAATCATAGGCGCCTGTGGGCGGGGAAAGTAGAGAATACGAAATTGTTTAATGAGCGGCCGGCTTTTTCAAAATAGTAAAAGCCGCCGCAGCAGTGAGAAAGCCGTGCAGCGCCGCGCCGGGGATCGGTGAGTATATGAGAGAGGGGGGGAAAATGACCGACAGACTGTGAGAGAGGGACAGAGATAGTGACGGACCGACAGAGAGAATAGAGACCGAGAGGGAGAGACCGACTGACAGAGAATAGTGATTGACAGATAGATATTGTGACACATCACTCGTTTCCAGTGTTTGACTAGCTAGGTCGCTCTGCAGGTCCGGATCGCTGTTGCGTCGTTGGCCAGGTTTGCCTGTTTGACAGCTCACCAGAGACTCACCAGAGACTTTGTAGCGATCCCGAGCAGGTTGGAATCGCTGGTGGGATCGCTGAAAGTCTCAGTGTGTAAAGGGGCCTTGAGACTTTGCTGCACAGCGGGAAACAAAGGACCAAAGAATGGTCCTGAACGATTTGTAGCGATCAGCAACTTCACAGCAGGGGCCAGGTCACTGATGTGTTTCACACACTGCAATGTCGCTGGGGAGGTCGCTGTAACGTCACAAAACCGGTGACATTACAGCGATGTCGTTTGCGATGTTGCAGTGTGTAAAGCCACCTTAAGTCAACACCACTAATCTCTAAAGACACAGGGATAAAAAATAGCGGAAAGTAAACAAATAACTTATCTCCAGATGACTCAGGAACAGGAACTGCAAGAACAACACAGTTTCTCCAGATGAATACAAGCCGACTGCTTGCACTGAAGACTTGTTAAGGGTATTAGCCTTATCAGCAGCACATAGCAAAGGGGAATGAGGGTATATAAAGACACCAAGGGAAGTGCTGATGCAAAACAGCTAAAAGGGTGAGGAACTCCGCAGGATCCTAAAGGGAAAGGGATGAAAACCAAGCAGAGGAGATACATAAGATACCAAGTACACCATGCAGGCATAATAGAAGGTCAGGGAGCAGTTTGCGCAGCCACACACTGTGACCTTCTATAGCCGGACACCACAGGACTGTGACCCGTGACAATGTCAGTTTGTAATTCTGAAATTCTCTTCATTAGCCACTGGACTAAGGGTAAATTGGCCGGCGGGTATGCAAGGGTCCTGGTATATATAAGATATAACATAATTGTATGCTTTGTATAACATCCCTGTAAACCTTGACTTATGCAATATTGGTGTGTACAGAGTAATTAAAGAGAATTTGTTGAGGGTTAATGCTTCCAAACTATGGCTAACCGGTTACCCAGTACGGTAATAGGTTGACAATAAAGCCCTTGTATGTTGTGGCTGATGCCGAATAACGTATAAAAAGAATGGCATACACTATTTGCAAATTACCTCTAAAGAGTCACGGGGTGGAGCTTTTAGCTCTTGAGAGTCATTCTCGCAAGTTAATGTCTCCTCCCATAGCTTGATTGACGTCCCACTGGCTGAAATGTCTCATCACAAGAAATCAAAGCTGGAAAGTGATGTTGTATTCCAACATGAGCGATGTCAATCACGCTAGAAGGGCAATGGACAACCATGACTCTTTAGAGGAGCAGCTCCGCCCCTTTGACTATTTAGAGATAATTTGCATTTAGTGCATGTTATTTTCAAACTTTTAGCTCTTTATCCTGTTGCATCAACCAGTAAGCACAATTGGCCATGGAGTTGAAGGAGAGGTCCTGAGGAGGAGAAGGAGTCAGATCGATCCTTAGTGGGACGCTGATGCTAAGGCCAGCACCCCAGAGAGACCTGTTGGTGACAGAAATCTTTCTTGCCCATACTTTGTAAGGTAAAAGGTAAGCTGGCCATGCACATTAGATTGTTGTCAGCCAAATGCACTTTAGTCCTAACAGCTATCTATTCCTCTCCTCACATACACATGATGCTGCATGAGTCCCAAAAATACAAGGGCATCATTGTAAAACTGGATAACAAGTTGGTGGTCATTTGGGGGGATAAATCCCCCTAACAGGTTCTCTTTAAATCCACGGTTCGACTGGTAATACACATTAGCCAAAAAAACAATTGACCAACAGCTATCTTCTTTCATGATGATGATGCTACAGCCCTGGTCGCATGCCACTTTTGCGGTAACTTTAGTGAATTGGATAAAAATTGTAGTCAGTAGCGTTGTTACTCAGTGTAACCTTGTGGAATTTGTCATCATTTTAGGGTTTGCACAGGTAAGCAGTATCACTCGAGCGGCTATCCATACATACACAATATGGATTATCTGTAGGGGGCATGGGGCAGGCAGCGGTAGTTCTGTATATAGGGGTCACCAGGCCACAGCGCACTGCTTGGTAACGCCTTGCCTCTCCACTTAAAGGATGGTTCCAACAGTCCAATCTTCACTCCATTCTCACTCTTAGACAATAAATGGCACAACTCTCTGGAAACAATTGAACTTTACTTCTTGTCTTCACAGCATTTATAGCATCTATCTCCATCTACACGGGCACCGTTCTTGGTCCCGACTGGTTTCCCTCCAGACTTTTCTTCACAATACAATTTAACGGCCTTCCGCTTTCCTGGCACTTGGTCTCCATAAGATACCACTAGGCCCCTCATTCTCCTGTTTGACCTCACACTGCACGATCCGATTCAAATAGTCCTTAAGTATATCCGTCCCACCCACAGGGAATAGCTTTCGCTTTGGACAGGCTACGTACAACAGCACTCGTCTGTTCGTGCTTAGGCCAGGACCTACCCTTCTCAGACAAGGTTCCACTGACCTTCGGTCTCGTAAGTGTTTTCTTATTCGTATCCAGGAAAACTGATGCCTCCTCTACCGACCGGACTATACCCCGCTTCTGGAAATGCAGTTACACAATCGTCTACGTGCAGGATCCCGCAGGTTCGCGATCACAGGAGTGACCCTTAGGATCGATAATTAATGTCTCCATGTTTCGGCTTTGTTTTCTGTATCTCCTCCGGGGGACTCTCCTACCCTCCTCCTTCATACTGTCCTTTTTATATGCTACTCTCCTCCTCTTACTTAACTCCTAAGCTGCCTACCCAGGTGCCAGGACTACTGTCCCTAAACCACATTGCCACCAGGTGGCCATTTACACACTGTACAAAATACATTAAGCATGAACCTTCAGTGTGTTGGCTACTTCTGCAGGGATGTAGGCCTGCCCCCCCCCCCCACCCCCCCTACATATCTACAGTATTTGATGTTGAGAAAACTAATAGTCGACTTTTTAAAGGAAAAATGAATGATCTAGCATCCACGGAGATTAGGGAAAGCGTTACAGAGATCTGTCCTCCACTCTTCTAGACTGTCAGCTCTTATCTACCTGGAATAAAGGAAGGAGGATTTCAAGTCAACAAGACTTTTTATCCTTGTATCAAGCCTTCCTGTATCTCGCAAAGCTCGGCTTTATTTTGTAGGTCATGCTTGTTATGCTATTATAGTGGGGGGTTTTGTGCTAGGTAACTATGAACGCCTGTACTATTCCATTCCGGGATCTAATGTCTCCATAGCAGATGGTGTTTTATAACAGTAGGTTGTGTTCACACAGTGTGTTTTTTGCTGCTTTTTTTGCAACAAAACCTGATCTCTTGGCAGTAAAATCAGAAAAAGCTCTAATTTCTGCACTAAATTTATTTTTGTGTTGTCTTAGTAAAGTTTTCATGACTTTTGCTCTTCCAGTTCCTGTATTTCGGCAGCTGCATTAAGAAGCTTTAGGACTTCTAGAAACCAGCAAGGATGAAGCCTTTAGGCCAAGCTTTAGGATGATGTCACGTTGGTCAAGTACAGATGTTAATATCACTAATTTCAACCCAAGCTGGTGATATATACTAGGCAGATATCTGTATACCCTGTAACAAGGCTGCCCATATGTATCACAGAAGAGATGTAAACCTAGATGTCACGCTAGGATCGGGGAAGTACCAAGCGGAAAGGAAGGGAAACCCTGTTTCAAGGGAAGGGGGAGATGATGACCCCTGACCAAACCTACTGCTGGTCCATGGGGTCCCTCACCACCCTAGATGGGTTCCGCACCTATGTGCCAAGCCGGATACCTGACCCTAGGTATCCCTAGTGCTGGACCCTAAATAGGGAAGGGGTGGGATGAGCTGTTCATCAACCCCACTAAACACTAGAGAAGATACAAGGACACACGGGGAAAATGCATGAACTACTTCTCCACAGATGACTTGGATAGATGTTACAGAAGTAACAGCAACAACACCACAGCTGCGTACAAGCCACCTGCCTGCAGAGATGATGTTCATGGTTGGGCTCACGGTAAAGAGGCACTGATGTCTCCTGGAAGGAATCCTCTTCGAGAAGGGAGGATTTGCTTGGCCTGACCTGAACCATGGTTAAGAGGTTTGATGACTCTCAGAAAGGTAGCTCTGGAGATATACTAGACATAGCTCCACTGGGATACTTGAAATGTATCTGAACCCATGCAGGTGTACCGCGAGGGTAACGGACTGAAATCTGTGTGTGTAAGGTTGTAATGGGTGGTTTGTGGATGTGTAATAAACCTGATGGACTTTTAAAGGAAAGTGCTCCTGTGCGCTAGCTCTAAGAAGCAAGCCAAGGGATCTTCAGAAATGACCCCAAGAGACTTTGCCAGTATAGAAGCATTTAACATCAATGTCTCAATGGTTGCATCCATCTGCTGATCCTCCTCCAAAACTATGAGTGAATCCTCTACATGTTATCAGACATTGTCCATCACAACCAAGAGATATTTCTGATATTCAAAAACGGATCCATAACAATGAGCTCTTGAAGTGTGGTTAGCCCGCCCAGACTAAACAATGAGATCACATTTTATGGTGGAAAATCACCGAAAATTGGTAGAAGCTAGGTGTCACGCTTGCCGGGTGTCGCAAGTGTGACGGGTTGCATTCACACCTACATGCGTCTGATGCACAACAAAAAAACATAAGAAAGGGGGGGGGGGACCGGGGATACAAATACAACAGGCGGCCCTGGAGTTAGTGAGAGAGGTTGGTGGGCACCTCCTAACCACACCTGCAGCTGTCCCTACTTTCCTCACCAGTCCTTATACAGTCTCAGTAACGGTCGCCAAGCAGGAACCTTAGACCCTCGGAAGACCCTATAGCAGCCCTGACTAGTGAGGGGCAGGTGGGGTTCACTAGACATCACTGCTGCACTAACAACAAACTGGGTAAGCAAAGACAAACAGAGGGAAAAACAACCAAAAGGATATGGCCTGAGCACAGGAGCATGAACTACAGAACCTTAGTAGCTCTCTTTTGTGTCCTATTCATCAGATTGACCCTTGGACACTAGTATGCTTTGATGTAGCGGTATTTTATATTTTCACCATATATATATAGACTATCAGCGGGCTCATCAATCATCTAATATATAAAGCTGTGTGTGTGTGTGTGTGTGTGTGTGTGTGTGTGTGTGTGTGTGTGTGTCTGTCTGTCTGGGATTGGCATCTGCACCGTCGCAGATACAGCCACAAAATTTTGCACACTCACACTTCTGGACCCCGAGAGCGTCATAGGCTATGTTTTGAGGGGAAATTTTAAGCCCGCGCTTTACAGTTATTCACCAAAAAACCTGACTCCATTAAAGCAAATGGAGCTGGGAGCCACAGTGCAGCCAGAACTTCAGAAGAATGCGCAGCCACGCCCTTAAATGGAATGTTGGCGTGTCACAATGCAGCCAGGGAAAGAGGCAGACACAGACAGGGTAAGAAACAGACATAGACAGGGTAAGAGACAGACACAAAGAGACAGACACAGACAAAGAGACAGATTGACAGGGAAAGAGACAGACAGGGAAAGAGAGGGAAAGAGAGAGACAGGTTAAGATACAGACACAGACAGGTAAAGAGACAGACACAGACAAAGAGACAGAGACAGACACAGGGAAAGAGACAGACAGGGTAAGAGACAGACAAAGACAGGTAAAGAGACAGACACAGGGAAAGAGACAGAGGGAAAGTGTAACGGGGTGCCAGGGGTGCCTCGGGGATTGTAGTCATGGCCCCTTTTTCTCTCAGGCTTACCCCTGGCTCCACCGTCACTATCGGGACAGGAGATGTCTTGGTGGGGCAGAGTGTGGTGGTGCAGATGTCGTCCGACGTACAAACACTTTCCAGGCATGATTCGGTGCAAACAAAAGGCATTCTTTATTACACAGTTCTTCACACAACCGGCAGTTATAGATGACACTTCAAACTTCCTTTAGCTGGGGGAAAGCCTGCCCTGACGTCTCCTCCAGTGGGGATGTGCCCGGCTAATCCTCTTCACCTGGCTCCCACTACGGCTACCCACAGACCGGACCCACACCGGTACTGCTTCGCACTTTGAGGTTCCGCCCGCTCCTTTTCTCTCCGGCTTCCCTATTCATCCAGCTCCCACACTCTCCCCCGGCTCTGCTTCTTCTCTCCCGTCCCGGACACAACTGCCTTTTCTCCCACTTTTTCTCAACATCCATATTCTCCCCTCCCCTTAATCTTGCCGGCTCCTCCTACCACTTGTTTCTGTGAGACAGCCGTCCCACCCGGCCACTAGGGGAACCCACTAAAGCAGTGCATTAACAATAAAAACATTTTTATTAACGAACATCAACATTTCGGGAATACTGGGCTCCTTTGTAAGGGGTCTGCCCACCCCTTACAAAAGAGACAGACAGGGATTGTGACAGACATAGATAGACAGACAAGGAAAGAGATAGATAGACAGGGAAAGAGATTGAGACGGAGAAAGAGACAGACTGGGAAAGAGACAGACAAAGAGAGAGAGAGACAGAGAGAGATATACAGAGGGGGAGACAGACATTATAATTACATTTCTATCTATTTGTTTTGTGGTGTTTGTGTGCAGAATACATTTTTGTTAATACATTCTATTTTGTTAACAGCAGTTATTAACCCGGGCGAAGTCGGGTAGTACAGCTAGTTGATATTAAAGCTGACACCAGCTGGGCTTATTAAACAACTCTCCACTATTTCTTCAGTGTTCTGGCGTTGGATGAAGTCCGTGCTTGACAGTGAAACCTAGTCAGTCCTGATTACAGAAAAATAAACTTGACCACAAAGTGATTTCATATGGAAGCAATTGCCGCAGAGTCCTCCTCTTCCTCGGTACAGTCACCATCTCACCGATGTGTACGACAGACTTTTGCCAACACTGTTATATTGAGAACATTTTTTCTGAAGAATAGTAGATAACAATGTGAAAGAAATAGGATCTGCTCTATATATATATATATATAT
Source organism: Anomaloglossus baeobatrachus (assembly GCF_048569485.1). NCBI lineage: Eukaryota > Metazoa > Chordata > Amphibia > Anura > Aromobatidae > Anomaloglossus > Anomaloglossus baeobatrachus. The sequence continues at coordinate 26,132,270 of NC_134360.1, read as the reverse complement.
ATATATATATATATATATATATATATATATTATAATATAATATAATTAATGTATTATTTTTATTTTTATTTTTTTTCTCTTTGTCTGGACCCATTAAGTTCCCTGAATATATGTCACACGGAGGTTTTTGCAGGCATCACCGACTGTCATGGTGGCTTCAGGATCTGTGTAGCCTTCAAATTCTTGCACTCTGCCTTCTATCTTCTCTGATGTCGTCTGTGATCAGAGCAGGGAGACTCAGGCGTTGACCCACAGACTTGTAGTTCATAGTCAGGCTAGCAAGAGATAATCTCTGCTACGCTGCTTGTTAGTCTCCTTTGATCACATGCTATGAGACAGCCAGTAACATTTACTCCCCTCCTATATATGCTGGCTGGACACTTAGCACTATATAAAAGTAAAGATTATTGTTAACATATTACGCAGCTCTTTACATACATCATCATCATCACTCTCCCCATTGGGGCTAAATTCCATCTCAGTATTTATTTGGAGTGTGGGAGGAAACCGGAGTACTCTGAGGAAACTGAAGCAAACACGGGGATAACATACAAACTCCTTGCAGATGTTGTCCTTGGTGGGATTTGAACCCAGGACCCCAGCGCTGCAAGGTTGCAGTGCTAACCACTGAGCCACCACAAGACTGCAATGCTAACCACTGAGCCACCGTGCCACCGCTTTTACATTGGTGCCAGCTATAGTTTATCCATACTCGTCTAGAGAGGGGGTTTAATCCAGACGTATTGCTTGTTGTTGTTCATTATTGCTGTGAGAGTTTGTGGTGTTAACTATTATTGTCCTTTTTGTTGCTGCCTTCCTTCTCTTGCTTTTCTCCTTATACATGTGACTTTGCACTGTCTGAGTTTTGGCTTTTTTGTCTGCCTAAATCTGTGTTGCTATCACACTCCTGTCCCTTCCTTCCTGGAAGGGGAACATATTAGCTCTGGTCAGGAGAATAGCCAGACATGGGACTCTGGCATCTCCACCATCAGCAGTTGCCCTGAGGGCCAGGATAGCCCAAGATACCCTAGTGTAAGGGACAGTATAGGAGACCACTATCGCTCGCTATCCTGCAATCACATTGTAACAATATATATGCAATGGAATTCCAGCTCCTTTGGACTTTCCTGAGTCAGCAGCTGAGCTCCATTCGGTTAAAGTGAGTCTGTCCACGACTGTTAGGGTACGTGCCCACGTTCAGGACCAGCTGCATCCTGGACATGGTGGGTCCTGACCTGCGGGGCTTTGAGTCTCCTCTGCAGGAGATTGCAGCTGTCCATGATCAGGATTTGGGGAGCTGCGGTCTCTCGCTTGTGTTCTCCCTACGGGGACGCTTCTGACTGCAGCAAACAATTGACATGCTTACGACTCTGAAAGCCGCACCGCAGGTCAGTTTTCATTGCGGGCCGCACACACACAGTGGGCACGGGTGCTTATTTTTCAAGTTTATATCCTTCTCTACCATTGCAAATTTTCCAAATTTATGGATAACCTATGTCTACAGATCTGTAAATATGTGGTCACTGGTGCTGTCATGTGTGGCAGTCATGTGGTGTCTGGCAGTAGAAGGTCACAGTGTTTGGCTGCACAGAATGCTCCCTGACTTTCCATTGTTCCTGCTGTCAGTATTCATTGGTATAGGTAGATTTCCTGCTGAATTCATCCAGCAGAGGCTCACCTTCCACCCAGCTGTTGATTGTCAGTATTCCCTTGGTGTTTAAATATCCCTCACTTCCTTTGCACTGTGCTAGTGATATTTTCAGTTCCTTCAAGTTGAGGTTGCAAGCAGGTGGCTTGTACTCCTCTGTTGTATCATTGCTGGAAGCTCTTCTGAACTTCTACCTGAGTCATCTGTAGATAAGTAGTTCATGCATTTTCTCCCCATGTGTCCCCCTTGTGTTTTCTTTAGTTGTTTAGTGGGGTTGATGAAGAGCTCATCCCATCCATTCCCTATTTAGGGCCCGGCACTAAGGATACCTACGGTATCCGCTAATGTCACGGGTGACACAGTCCTGTGGTGTCCGACTATAGAAGGTCACAGAGTTTGGCTGCGTAAACTGCTCCCTGACCTATTATTTTTGCTTGGTTTTCATCCCTTTCGTTTTAGGACCCCACAGAGTTCTTCAGCCTTTCAGATGCTTTTCATCAACATTTCCCCTGGCGTTATTATATACCTTCACTTCCTATTACTTGGTGCTGGTAATAGCTCTTATAACCTATTGTAAGTCTTCAGTGCAAGCAGTCAGCTTGCATACATCTGGAGAATTTTTGTGGTTGTTGTAGTTCTTCTTCCTGAGTCATCTATAGATAAGTTTATTGGGGGTCATTCTGTGTCAAGTGGACCAGTTTTAAAAATCGTCCCCACTCGACGTTCTCCGATTTTGCTGAAAATTTATAAGGATGTACATGTATGTTTGAAAAGAGGTTCTGTAAATTTTTAGGGCCAGATCTCAAATATATTGGGCACTGTTGACCTTTCACTGGAGGCCCCCCCAAGGCTGCGGCTTCAGCTAAGAGGATTTTGCAAACTTTGGCACATAGCCATTAGAGTTCTATACTGGCTATGATGCTGAAATTTGGCATACTAGCTCAACTTTTGCTGCTAAACGCGATAAAATTATTACCGGCTATGACAAAACAATATTTCGGCCGCAATTTTGTGTCAAAGTAGCTTGCAAAACGCCTCGCATTAAATTTATGCCAAACTTTGCCCATATATAACTCAAGACCAAAAACCAATAGGAACTGGTGCTTTACCCTGTACAACAAACATCTTCATGACTTTGCATTGCTGCAATATCACGGTCAAAGCATATGTATTTGTGGAAATATTCACACCCACATATGATGAAAAACTTAAAAAAAAACGAATTTTACCTATTTTTAGGTCAAATTTCCCAAAAAGGGTCCCCCTAAAATATATTAATTCTGTTATCATTTGAAAGAGCACATTTTTCTCTACAAGGATCATTGGCGGTTTTTTTGGAGTCTCTCCATTTAAGAAAAGAAAAATGCCACTGAACATGGTGTTATTTATTAATATGCAATGAATGGTAACTGCACTATTCAAACCCTTGCGTTGGTCCATGGTGGTTATACCACAACCAATTCCCTAAGAATTGGTCTTATAATGCTATTAAGAATTGTAATAAGGCTGTCTTTCGAGAATTGGCAGCCCCATCGCCTAGGAGCCATGGCCGATAGCCGTGCAAGGCAAGTCGCGGGTGGTCTCTTTATCGCAGGTTCCAAAGCCTGAGGGTGGGGGTCTTTGCCTAGGATCCCAAGCCTAATATTGGGGATCTTTTGTTGGTTCCCAAGCCATAATGTTCAGTCTAAGTAAGTGGTCTGGAATTGTTGCTGAATTTGCAGCATAATGGGTTCAGAGAAGCTGTATTGTCGGCCCATTGCTGCTGCAGCTGGTGCTGGAATTATTGCAATGATCGACTGCTCGGGAATGCAGCATGTATCATTTCTCACAGGCCAGTGAAAGAAGCTGCTCCATGAGGATGCATAAAATGTATTAATGCATCATGGTCGTCCACTGAAATTTCAGAAATATTTCCAATCCACCAGTTCCTATGGTAAATGCAGGCAATGTATTGCCCTGGCTGGAGGTTTGCAATTGGCACAAAAGGCATTTCTGATCTGACAGATCCATCTACATGGGCAATGAAAGATGAAGGCTCATTTCACACCCTTGAAATGCCAATCTTTTTGTCATCAATTTCATTCTCCATCACTAAAAAATAAATAATATATGCATTAAAATGTAACAATAGTCAATAGTCAATAGGTTTTTGATTATAATAGACATTGCTAGCAACAATACAACTCTGTAACATGTGATAAGAATCTGAAAATCAAACACAAAATCAATGCATGACGCATCTATAAGGGATAAGCAGGTTATCCTGTAAAACACACCCCCCGTACCATATCTACCTAAATGAAGACAAGAACCACGACTTTATTGCAGGAATGGCCACAGTTTTATTTTACCGTATATATGTATACCAAACTTGTGGCCCAACATGCCACTCAATTGTTAAACTTAACCTTATACATATATATACCCGTATAACCAGAAACACCGATAGATCCGTCCGAGAGGCAAACCATCATTCCTAACCCCCCGGCCGTAACCTCCAAACCGGCCCAGAGGACCACCTCGGCCCGAGGTGAGGGGTAACAACGTTCCATCGTTAATTACCCCTACCCAGAACCTGCAGGACCTCCGCCCACAAGTTCCCATCCACTCCGAAGCCACTCCCCTTGAGCGACTTCGTACCAACAAGCCGACTGTCGGTACTCCCAACCTCTCAGACGGATCTATCACCCCGCCACAGGCCGGCCAAGTGACACCCTTACTTGGCCCGGGCCCCCCACACCTCCAGTGCTTGCTCTAGGCCATCCCTCAAACCCAACATCCATAAATCCAGACCCACATCAGTCAGGTGAACCCCATCTCTCCTTAGATACTGCTCCGTGGACTCCTCCAATTCTCTATGCCGCACCACCAACCCACCATTTCTCGCCACAAACCTGCCAATAGCCCGGTTCAGCTTGCTCCGAGCCCTATTAATACGGTCCACCGACCTCCCAAAACGCCACTGCGTCCGAGCTATAATGTCCGACCAAACGATAACTATGCCCGGGAACGCCCTCCACAAATGTAACAGGTCCAGCTTTATATCCCTTTTCAATTCCCTCGCCGACCTTACTCCCAAATCGTTCCCTCCCACATGCAAAATTAACACATCAGGGACACGATCCATACGGCTATAATAAGCCACCTCAGGGCGCACCCTACCCCAGGTCATGCCCCGAATTCCGAGCCACTTTACTCGAGCTTCCGACACCGACACTCCGAGCTGCCGACCGTCACGCCGCACATCCGCCCGCAACGCTCCCCAATACACATAGGAGTGCCCGAGGATCCACACAAGGCATGGACCTATAAAATACAAAGACCACGAATAAAAACAGCAACAGCACAAGAAATTGCCCACAAACCGGCATCTAACACCAACCTTGAATCCCCCACCCCTGACCATCACCTGACCAAGTGAGGCCTAATGTACAAACGGAACCTGGAAGACTCCCACCTCCCAATCCGCCGGATACAATCCTCACTCAAGCCCCACTTGGCGGCCTCCGTTGCCGCCCCAATCCGGAAGGAGTGAGACCCGTACTCACGTGGCTCCTCCCCCACCCTTGCTAGAGCCATCTTCAGCACCGCATTGAATTGATACCGCGACAAAGCCAATCCGTCCGTATGTCTAAGAAAAACACCAGGGTAACCGCCGCGCACCTTTAAAAACTCTGACACATGTAACACTGGGCACAACTGGTGCCCCGGTAAAGCGTACAACACTACTAAGCGCCCCCGGCCCCTCTGATCCGTCTTAGAAAAACGAAGCCGACATTCCACTCTATCCTCCCCCAGCATCACATCACCCAACAGCAAACCACCCATCGCTTGCTTAGTCGGGCTGACCAATTCGCCAATACGAAAGGCCCCAAAAAACGCCAGTACAAAAGCTACCGAGAACAACACCCGCTCATAAGGAGACGAACACAACTCCCCTAAACACCCCACCAAACGCACCAACAATGGCAATGACACCGGCCGCCTACAGTCACGCGACTGAGCCCCTTTTCGAAAACCCTTCATCGCCTGTCGCACCAGAAAATCCTTAGTCGCGTCCCGAACCCCTTGCATCTGGAACAAAAAGGCCAACGCCGCCAACTTGCAACCAATCACCGAAACAGACCTGCCTTCCGAAAAATCCCCACTTATTAACATCAGTACCCCCAACACTCGACCCTGGTAACCCGACTCCATGAACTCCCTACTTTCCAACTTTGCCCATTCCTGCCACACCGCCTGATATCGGCACCAAGTAGCCTCAGACACCGATCTCCGAATTCCCTCAAAAGCTACACCGATGCCAGGTCCCACAGCCAGTTCGGGCAAGGTTCCCCCTCCGCGTCCGCTTCCGGCACCAGCTTCCTGAACCTGCAAAACTGAAACCGTGATAGCGCATCAGCCACCTCGTTGCGAATCCCAGGCACATGCCGAGCCACCACGCAAATGTTTAACTCCAAACAACGCAACACTAGATGCCTTAAATACCCCACAACCGGCGGGGATTTTGCCGACAGTGCGTTGATGGAATGCACCACCGCCATGTTGTCACAATGCATGCAAACCCTTCTTCCAGCAAAAACAGGGCCCCACAACTCCACCGCCACAATAATGGGAAACAATTCCAACAGCGCCAAATTCCTCACCAAACCTGCTTCCACCCACCGCCGCGGCCACTTTCCCACGCACCAGCGCGTTTGAAAAATTGCTCCAAAACCTGTCGCCCCAGCCGCATCCGTGTACAATTCCAGCTGGCTATTGGACACCGCCTCGCTCATCCAAAGGGTCCGACCGTTGTACCGGTCCAAGAACTCCTCCCACACCAACAAATCCCCTTTCATCATTTTTGTCACTCTGACAAAGTGATTTGGAGCTTTTACCCCTGCGGTTGCGCTCGCCAGTCTCCTATTAAATATCCGCCCCATCGGCATAATGCGACAAGCGAAATTCAATTTTCCGAGCACTGACTGCAACTCGCGCAACCGCACCTTCTTGGCCTGAGACAAAAACCGCACCGACGCCTTCAAATCCAACAGCTTTCCCTCCGGCAACCGGCATTCCATTGCCAGTGTATCAATTTCGATACCTAAGAAACATAATACCGTCACCGGCCCTTCTGTTTTGTCTTTTGCCAATGGAATACCCAGGCTCCGCGCGATCCGCTCTAACGTAAACAACAACAAGGAGCAAACCGAAGAGCCCGCCGGACCCACGCAAAAGAAGTCATCCAAATAGTGAATCACCGAATGGACTCCTGCCACCTCCTTGACTACCCATTCCACAAACGTACTGAATGCCTCAAAATAAGCACACGAAATGGAACAGCCCATCGGCAGGCAACGATCCACATAGTATTCACCATCCCACATACACCCTAAGAGATGAAAGCTCTCTGGATGCACCGGGAGTAAACGAAAAGCTGCTTCCACATCCGCCTTTGCCATCAGGGCCCCCCGCCCCGCTACCCTTACCAGCTCCAAGGCCCTATCGAACGATACATAACATACCGCCGACAATTCCGGTGATATCCCATCATTCACCGACAATCCCGCCGGATAAGATAAATGATGAATGAGCCGAAATTTGTTCGGCTCCTTCTTAGGTACCACCCCAAGGGGGGAAATCCGTAAATTAGAGAATGGCGGGTCCTGGAATGGGCCCGCCATCCTCCCCAACTCCACCTCCTTCTGCAGCTTTTCCTTCACCACCGCCGGATGTTCTTTTGCGGACCGCAAGTTTCCCGGGCGAAACACCGGCGCCTCAGATTCAAACGGAATCCGAAAGCCCTCTGTAAAACCACGTTCCAACAACTCCGCCGCCCGCACATCCGGGTATCTACTTAAATAGGGAAGCATCGCCTCTACCCTCACTGGCGTCCTCCCTTTTTCCAGACCCCTCCCCCGCCTTTCCTTTGCCTTTCTTGAAGCACCTGGCCAGAGGGTGGGACCCTCCACATCCGGAACACTCGTGTCTGAACCGACAAGAGGCCCCGAACTTACACTGTCCCTCGTTATACTGCCAACAAGCTCCCTTTTTCTGTCCAGCCGAGGACCCGCCACTCGCACCCGGGCTCCCGGCACCCCCTCGAAAGGGCTGAGCCGGCGCCGTCATTAACCGCATCCACAAAGAAATATCCTTGTGGCCCCACTGGACTCCCGGCCGCAGAGCCTTCCGCTGCCGGAACTGCTCATCATATCTCAACCACCCCAAACCGCCGTATACTCTATACGCTTCCCCTATCGCGTCCATATATCCAAATAGGGCGGAACAATGCTCCGGCTCCTTTTCCCCGATCACACTGGCTAAGATAGCAAAGGCCTGCAACCAATTGGTAAACGTCCTCGGGATCAACCTATATCGCCGTTTTTCCTCATCCTCCTTCTCCTTTTTTGTATCACTAGGTTTCACCTTATCCAAATTAAACTTTTCCAAGGGAAGCAGGGAAAAAATTTCCACATACTCCCCCTTCCAAATCTTTTCCCTCACCTCCTTTTTCAAATGAACCCCTAACTGCCCTTCAAAGCACACATAAATTTCACTCCGTGCCCTATCATCCAAACGCACTACCTCATCCTCCTTTTCTTTTTCCTTTTCCGCCTCCTTACTCGCACCCACGGAAGCCGCCCCACCAGCCTCCTGTCCCGTACCTGCCGCCGAGGTCGTGTCCCCCGCAGCAACATCGCGCACCGGCGCTTCTGTCCGCACCACCTCCGTGGGGCCCACCCACGCCCCCACCGGAGCCCCAGGCCCAGTCCGACTAACCCGTTCCGCAGACAACCCCTGCAACACCCCCAAAAGCTGCCCCCAAAACTCCGGACCCGGTAAACCAGACTGCCCGACCGCACTCGCCCCCAGCGCAACGCGTCCCGCGACGGAACCCCCGCCCTCGCCCGCGCTACCCACAGCATGTAACATTTCTGTTGTCTGCTCACCAGGCTGCCGTTGAGCCGACGCCGGAACAGCCGTGCCACGATCTTCCAGCTGCCGCTCCGTCCGACCTGCCGCTGCTCCTTCTTCCTCGCTGGAGTCTGATGCGCTGCCGAAATCCTCAGGGGGGACCAGCGAGGGGACAGCCCGCACCTGGCGGCCGTCGACCCCCACGGTCACCGCACCCCGCTCGTCCGGGCGACTCCTGCTTGACCTCTTCCTTTTCTCCCGCCGTGGCGCCCTGCCGCCGTCTCTTCCCGCTGTAATCGTGATATCCTGCTGCGCCGCCCCTTCTCCTGTCGTCCTCAGTGGGCTCCCTCCCTGCCGACTGCCGGAAGGCCGTGCCGAGCTTGCTCCTCGCCGGGACCCACCCCCAGCACGCTCCTCGCCGGGGGGGACCGTGACTACCGATCTCCTCTGTGCCTGCGGGCCACCGTACCCCTCCTCCGATCTCCTGACCTCGCCGCTCACATCCGCTCCCATCCCCCGTCCTGTTGCTCTCCCCTGCGGCCTGCAGGGAGTCTCCTCCGGCAATCCGGCACGCCGAGCGCCACCCCCAGCCGGCACATCACTGGGGGCTGCCGTCATCCATGCTCCGGTCTGGTGCTGCGCAGGCCGCGGACCGGAAGTGGGCCTCGCAGAGGCTCCGCCCACCCCCGACCCACGGGATCTCCGTCGCGGATTCCTCCCGGTGGCCGGCTGCTCCCCTAGGTTAGTTGGAGGGCTCCGCCGCTGCTCCGGAGGGTCCCCGCAGGGGCTCCTTGATCTGATTCTCCCCCTCCAGCTGGGGGAGTAGCGCTCCGGCGGTCGCGCCCGCCGAGCACGTAGCCACGGCCCGGGCGCTGGAACCGCAGGCGGCGCCGCTCCAGCCCCACAGACCGCTGCAAGCTGCTGCCTCAGGGCATCCACTCCCATGACCTCGGATGCCCCCCGCACCATCTCCAGGAGTTCAGCAAGGGCAGCCATGGCAGGAAGCAGCAGCAGCACTACGTCCTGGGACACAAAGATCAATCGACGAAAGGGGAGGTAAACAGCACACCCCCCTATACCTCTCCCAACACCCCACCCCTTCCTTGCTCCCCCCCAATCCCCTTACAGCTCCCTACTACCAATCCTGTACTCCCACACATCCCCCATCCCATGCAAACCTATTAACCCTTTCCTAACCTTGCACCCTCCCGATCGTCATGGGGTCCATTCACCCCTATGGGGCTCACTGCCCTTCTTTACGTGCATACATAACACCATGTTCAGTGGCATTTTTCTTTTCTTAAATGGAGAGACTCCAAAAAAAAAACCAATGATCCTTGTAGAGAAAAATGTGCTCTTTCAAATGATAACAGAATTAATATATTTTAGGGGGACCCTTTTTGGGAAATTTGACCTAAAAATAGGTAAAATTCGTTTTTTTTTAAGTTTTTCATCATATGTGGGTGTGAATATTTCCACAAATACATATGCTTTGACCGTGATATTGCAGCAATGCAAAGTCATGAAGATGTTTGTTGTACAGGGTAAAGCACCAGTTCCTATTGGTTTTTGGTCTTGAGTTATATATGGGCAAAGTTTGGCATAAGTTTAATGCGAGGCGTTTTGCAAGCTACTTTGACACAAAATTGCGGCCGAAATATTGTTTTGTCATAGCCGGTAATAATTTTATCGCGTTTAGCAGCAAAAGTTGAGCTAGTATGCCAAATTTCAGCATCATAGCCAGTATAGAACTCTAATGGCTATGTGCCAAAGTTTGCAAAATCCTCTTAGCTGAAGCCGCAGCCTTGGGGGGGCCTCCAGTGAAAGGTCAACAGTGCCCAATATATTTGAGATCTGGCCCTAAAAATTTACAGAACCTCTTTTCAAACATACATGTACATCCTTATAAATTTTCAGCAAAATCGGAGAACGTCGAGTGGGGACCACTGGTCCACTTGACACGGAATGACCCATGTTCACTTTCCCCTTGTTTGTTTTCCCTCTGTCTTTAGAGCCTAATGGTGTATAGGAGAATAAAACTAGTAAATGCCGCGTTATCCCCAAGGAAGCCTATGTTAAAATTATTCCAGCTCTTTATTCTTTGTATTGGTCAACGCGTTCCAGAGATCGCTGTCTCCTTCATCAGGACATCAAAGAACACTGTTGATACTGTTCTTTGATGTCCTGATGAAGGAGACCGTGATCTCTGAAACACGTTGACCTGTACAAAGAATAAAGAGATGGCATAATTAACATCGGCTTCGTTGGGGATAGCGCGACATATACCCGATTTTTTTTTTTCTCCTATACAACATTACGCTTCCACTCGGGGCTGTGGCTGTCGCCATTTCTATACATGCATTTAGGAGTTGTGACTGGCACAACCCCAATAGGTGAGTCCAACTATTTTTAATAGGGTCTTACCCAGTAAGGTAACAATTATCTTGCGCTTTTGCTCCACAGTTTGTTTCCTATATTCTTTAGAGCTTAGTGGGGTTGACTAAGTGCTCATCCCATCTGCTCCCTACCTAAGGCCTACTTCAGGGTCAACCAGGTTCAGGTATCCAGCTCGGTGCATAGGTGTGCAACCTATTTAGGGTGGTGAGGGAAGCCAGTGACCAGCTGTAGGTTTGGTCAGGGGTCACCATCCTCCCTAGACACAGGGTTTCCCTTCCCTTTCTCCATGCGGTTGGTACTTCTGCTTCCTACCTAAGGCCTACTTCAGGGCCAACCAGAGTCAGGTATCCAGCTCGGCGCATAGGTATGGAACCTATTTAGGGTGGTGAGGGACCCCAGGGACCAGCTGTAGGTTTGGTCAGGGGTCACCATCCTCCCTAGACACAGGGTTTCCCTTCCCTTTCTCCATGCGGTTGGTACTTCTGCTTCCTACCTAAGGCCTACTTCAGGGTCAGGTATCCAGCTTGGCACATAGGTGCAGAACCTATTTAGGGTGGTGAGGGATCCCAGTGACCAGCTGTAGGTTTGGTCAGGGGTCACCATCCTCCCTAGACACAGGGTTTCCCTTCCCTTTCTCCATGCGGTTGGTACTTCTGCTTCCTACTTAAGGCTTACTTCGGGGTCAACCAGGGTCAAGTATCCGGCTCGGCGCATAGTTGCAGAAACTATTTAGGGTGGTGAGGGACCCCAGGGACTAGCAGTAGGTTTGGTCAGGGGTCACCATCCTCCCTAGACACAGGGTTTCCCTTCCCTTTCTCCATGCGATTGGTACTTCTGCTTCCTACCTAAGGCCTAATTCAGGGTCAGGTATCCAGCTTGGCGCATAGGTGTGGAACCTATTTAGGGTGGTGAGGGATCCCAGTGACCAGCTGTAGGTTTGGTCAGGGGTCACCATCCTCCCTAGACACAGGGTTTCCCTTCCCTTTCTCCATGCGATTGGTACTTCTGCTTCCTACCTAAGGCCTAATTCAGGGTCAAGTATCCGGCTCGGCGTATAGGTGCAGAACCTATTTAGGGTGGTGAGGGATCCCAGTGACCAGCTGTAGGTTTGGTCAGGGGTCACCATCCTCCCTAGACACGGGGTTTCCCTTCCCTTTCTCCATGCGGTTGGTACTTCTGCTTCCTACCTAAGGCCTAATTCAGGGTCAAGTATCCGGCTCGGCGTATAGGTGCAGAACCTATTTAGGGTGGTGAGGGACCCCAGGGACTAGCAGTAGGTTTGGTCAGGGGTCACCATCCTCCCTAGACACGGGGTTTCCCTTCCCTTTCACCATGCGGTTGGTACTTCCCCGTGTCTAGCGTGACCGGTTATCGTACACGTGACACGGATGCGGTAGAGGGAGATTGAGTGATAAAGTGGTTCTTGATTAACGTTCTTGTCCTTGGAGGGCTATTTCTGCCCAGTACATCTGTATTACCAGACGATGTATAATGCACATCTGTGGTTAGGCATTGGAAGCCGTAACGGCATCCTCCTATTGTGTAGCCCTAATGTATCGGAGGAGAAGCCGGCGGAAGGTGGCACGTGTTTTCTCAACAGTTTGAGTTGTTCTAAGCTGTTTTTTTCATTCCACCGACATTACTAAATGTGACAGATCGCTCAGAGCCATTTCGGCGTTAAGCTTTCAAAGATGTTCTTTCTCTTAACCTCAAACACATGGGAAGCATTTGTGCACTTGACTTGCTGTCTGTCCTTAGGCTCAGACTTGTAGCGTTACGAGTTGATGCAATTTACTTTCACCCGTCACTTGATTTCTGAGTGTTCTTTACCTCTCGGATCTGCAAAGCTTTCAGGACTTGTGCGTAGCAGTAATTTTCCCATGAAGACTTTCAGTTCACATAAAGTGCATGTTGGTTTCGGTCTACTTTATATTTTTGTTTCTCCATGTTTATAGGCTACATGAAAAGCCTTTCATGCTTTAAATTAGCAAAAGTGAAATTTGCACATGCTTTCAATTTCTCCCAGCCAGTACAGCACCTTTTAACCCTCAGTTTCTTTAGGTGGTCTGGGAGGTGTTTGGAGTCATCATGTTGGAATATGAAGGGTGGAGATCCTGCTCTGCTTCAGTATCTCATAGGACATGTTGGCATTCATGGTTCCCTCAATGATCTGTAGCTCCCCACAGCCAGCAGCACTCAAGCAGCCCAAAACCATGACTCTCCACCACCATGCCTGACTGTAGGCAGGACACACTTGTCTTTTGTCCTCCTCACCTGGTTGCAGCCACACACACTTGACACCATCCGATCCAAGTAAGTTTATCTTGGTCTCATCAGACCACAGGAGGGTTCCAGTAATCAATGTCATTAGTCTAACTGTCATCAGCAAACTGTTTGCAGCTTTATTGGGCATCCTCTTTAGGAGAAGCTTCCTTCTGGGACAACCGCCATGCAGACCAATGTGATGCGTTGTGCAGCGTATGGTCTGAGCACTGACAAGCGGACCCCCCACCCCTGTAACCTCTGCAGTGTGCAGCGTATGGTCTGAGCACTGACAGGCGGACCCCCACCACTGTAACCTCTGCAGTGCGGTGTATGGTCTGCGCACTGACAGGCAGACCCCCCCCCCCCTGTAACCTCTGCAGAAATGCTGGCAACACTTATGTGTCTATTTTGAAAAGACGAGCTCTGGATATGATGCTGAGCTCATGCACTCAGCTTCTGTGGTCGACCACGTTGAGGCCTGTTCTGAGTGGAACCTGTCTTGTTATACCGCTGTATGGTCTTGGCCACCGTGTTGCAGCTCAGTGTCAGGGTGGTGACAATTTTCTCATAGCCTCGGCCATCTTTATGTAGTGCAGCAATTCTTTCTTTTTTTCAGATCCCCAGTGAATTATTTTCCATGAAGAGCCATGTTGATCTTCCAGTGACCAGTATGAGATAGTGTGGAGCAATAACCCCAAATGTAACACCCCTTCCCCTCATTCACCCCTGAGACCGTGTAACACTAATGAGTCACATGACACCGGGGAAGGAATATGGCTAACTGGGCACAATGTGGCCATTTTCACTTAGGGGTGTACTCACTTTTGTTGCCAGCGGTTTAGACAATAATGGCTGTGTGTTGAGTTACTTAGAGGACACCAGTCAGTGTTCATGCTTCCTCTCCTGACTGCTTCAGAGAATCATTGGCTATACAAGTTTTGAAGCTATTCCCCTCCATAAAATTAACCAAGAATAGGGGATAACTTGCTTATTGTTGGGGGTCCAACTGCTGGGACCTCCTTGTGCAATGGACTGCCGGAGATAGCCAAGTGCTGTAACAGTGATCTCCTCTGTACTATGAATAAGAGTGAACTTCAGAACTTCGTACTACTCTTTATATCCTTGAAATCTCACCTATTTGCAAAAAAAGGCGCAATGTTCATAGAGGTTATTACCCACGTTTTGCAAACTGGAAAGAGCAGTCATTAGGCACCACCAGATGTTCAATGTGCATGTCCACGTAATGAGCGGAGTGCTGGTGGTCGCACATGCTCAGTCACTCGGGACTCTGTAAAGTGGTTCTCTGGCAGAGCAGCCGATAGAAATGGCTTCATGCCCTGCTTATCACGGAAGGAGCAAAGCTTCCAACATAGCTTGGCTTTATGGTTGATGAGATTACATCTGCAGGGAACATAAGAAGGGATGACATTTATCAGCTGCCAAAAGTGGACGGAGACTATTTCCACTCAGAGCATGCGCCTACCGACACAGATTAGCACCTGCTAATCACAGATTTAATAACATTTCCAGGTTTGCTCTTATTCGTTCATTGAAGGCTGTTCTTGGACAAAGATATGTGGCTTTGGCCTTAAAGACGATCAGCCACCAGGATTTTCCTATATAAACTAAAGCCAGTGCTATACTGGCGCTATCATGCTGATTCTATACATACCTTTAGTTGTGAGATCGGATGTATACTTCCTGAAATATAAGCAAGTAAAGTTTGTGAAATGCACTGTTATTTGATTGATAAGTGCAACAGAATATCTAATAGGTGGGTGGGTTTTGCTAGTTATTCCCACCCCTGTCTTTCCTTCCCCTGTCCTTCCTCCAGCCTTCCTCTCTTTGTAATAACAGAGACAGGGGGAGGAAGGACAGGCGGCAGACAGGGGCGGGAATAACTAGCAAAAACCCGACCTACCTATTAGATATTCTGTAGCTGCTATCAATCAAATAACAGTGCATTTTACAAACTTTGCTTGCCTGTATTTCAGAAACTATACATCCGATCTCACAACTAAAGGTATGTATAGAATCAGCATGATAGCGCCAGTATAGCACTGGCTTTAGTTTACATAGGAAAATCCTGGTGGTTGGTCCTCTTTAAACGCAGTGCAACCTCGGTTCATATATCTCAGACAAAAAAATGAGAGGTAGAGCCTCCATGGTGCCAGTCCTGAAACCCCAATTTTGCCCTTCCAGCGTAACAAAACCCTACTAAATATAGAAAAGCTATTCAGTGTCTTGTATACCAAAATCTTGCTTCCATAATTTATCCTACTCCCATAGATCCACATCATTTCCCTCTTAAGCGGGCTTTGCACGCTACAATATATCTAACGAGATGTCGGCGGGGTCACGTCGTAAGTGACGCACATCCGGCATCGTTAGGTTTCACACGCTACTACAACACTGTGCGATTCCGATTGTACACAAAAGCATTGATCGCATGCACGTCGTTCATTTTCTAAAAATTGAACATCCGGTTTTGTTCAATGTTCCCCGGGCAGCACACATCGCTCCGTGTGACACCCCGGGAACGATGAGCACCGCTTACCTGCGTCCCGCCGGCAATGCGGAAAGAAGGAGGTGGGCGGGATGTTACGTCCCACTCATCTCCACCCCTCCGCGTCTATTGGACGGCTGCCGTGTGACGTCGCTGTGACGCCGAACGTCCCTCCCCCTTCAGGAAGTGGATGTTCGCCGCCCACAGCGAGGTCGTATGGAAGGGAAGTGCGTGTGACGGGGGGGTTACAGCATTCTGCGACACGGGCAACAAATTGCCCGTGCCGCACAAACGATGGGGGCGGATGCGATCGCAAATTCGATCGCATGTTAAATTGAAATGTGTAAAGCAGCTTTAAGTCCCAGTAGTTGTATATACGGCTGACATAACATCCGTATTATAAGACTTTATGGAGTATGGTAACTGCCTGAATGGAATATATTTGCATGACTGATAAAAGCCAGGAAGGATCCGTTATGGAGCGCAGAGCAGTTTACAAATATTGTCCAATTTTAGCCATGTATCGTTGTTCTTCTTTGGAACATATCTGCAGGCTGTAAATATACCATCATTGAAGGTTATTGTCATGTCCCACAATTTGTGAATTGTTCACTGGTTTGGATTACTATGTATTGTCTCTTCTGTTGCTAGGTTAAAGGTTTGACTTTCCTTGTATGTGGCCCTACTTTTTCCCTGTAGATCTGTGATGTTAGTTTCCCCGCCCTTCTTCTTCATGTAGTGTTATGCCTAGGTCACACGTAGCGACGGAGCAGCAATCACAATGACGATATGACCTTATCAGGATCGCTGGTGCGTCGTTACATGGTCGCTGGTAAGCTGTCACACAGGCAGATCTCACCAGCGACCAGTGACCTGCCCCCAGCCAGCAGCGACGCGTGGAAGTGATGCTGTGCTTGGTAACTAAGGTAAATATCGGGTAAACAAGCAAAGTGCTTCGCTTGGTTACCCGATATTTACCTTGGTTACCAGCGCACACCGCTTAGCGCTGGCTCCCTGCACTCGTAGCCAGAGTACACATCGGGTTAATAAGCAAACCGCTTTGCTTATAGTTACCCGATGTGTACCTTGGCTACGTGTGCAGGGAGCAGGCAGCTGGCTTCAAGAAGCTGCGGACGCTGGTAACGAAGGTAAATATCGGGTAACCAAGCCTTTGCTTTGTTACCCGATATTTACCTTGGTTACCAGCGTCCGCAGAAACCGGCTCCCTGCACATTCAGTTCGTTGCTCTCTCGTTGTCACACACAGAGATGTGTGCTTCACAGCGGGAGAGCAACGACCAAAAAATGGTCCAGGACATTCAGCAACAACCAGCGACCTCACAGCAGGGGCCAGGTCATTGCTGGATGTCACACACAACAACATTGCTAGCAAGATCACTGCTACATCACAGAAAATGGTGACTTAGCAGCGACGTCGTCGTCGCTGTCGTTGTGTGTGACATGACCATTAGTTACAGCCATCTTATGTACATGTTGTATGCTCTCCAGAAAAGAATTACTCTTTGTACCTGCCACATTGTCATCAATACAAGATTTTCAGTTAAAAGCATCCCTCTTTTCTTGGAGTCTTCCAATGAGATTGTGATCGAATTAAACTATCTGAGGAACCAATATGAACGCGAGTACAAGTCAATAGAAAAGGCCCAGGAAGAAGTGGTCTGTTCAGGCACCATCACGTTCCACATATCAGTGCGTTAGAATAGTGATACATGCCAAGGATCAAGAACCATGATCCATCCTCCGATCATGACAGTGGTGCACAGTCTAGTGCCGGTCCATTCCTGCTCGTAAAGTTTGTGTTGTTGGTTTTGACCTTGAGATGAGTGATCCTTTGGTCAACTGGAAACAAGTGTATATAGGCAAATGCAAAAAAATAAAATATATTTTGTTGATTTACAGGGATGTAAACAGACTGTTTTGCTTGGGAGGACGTACGCCAGAGAGAATGTTCTTGTTGGGAGGACGTACGCCAGAGAGAATGTTCTTCTTGTTGGGAGGACATACGCCAGAGAGAATGTTCTTCTTGTTGGGAGGACATACGCCAGAGAGAATGTTCTTCTTGTTGGGAGGACGTACGCCAGAGAGAATGTTCTTCTTGTTGTGAGGACGTACGGCAGAGAGAATGTTCTTCTTGTTGGGAGGACATACGCCAGAGAGAATGTTCTTGTTGGGAGGACGTACGCCAGAGAGAATGTTCTTCTTGTTGGGAGGACGTACGCCAGAGAGAATGTTCTTCTTGTTGGGAGGACGTACGCCAGAGAGAATGTTCTTCTTGTTGGGAGGACGTACGCCAGAGAGAATGTTCTTCTTGTTGGGAGGACGTACGCCAGAGAGAATGTTCTTCTTGTTGGGAGGACGTACGCCAGAGAGAATGTTCTTCTTGTTGGGAGGACGTACGCCAGAGAGAATGTTCTTCTTGTTGGGAGGACATACGCCAGAGAGAATGTTCTTCTTGTTGGGAGGACATACGCCAGAGAGAATGTTCTTCTTGTTGGGAGGACGTACGCCAGAGAGAATGTTCTTCTTGTTGGGAGGACGTACGCCAGAGAGAATGTTCTTCTTGTTGCGAGGACGTACGCCAGAGAGAATGTTCTTGTTGGGAGGACGTACGCCAGAGAGAATGTTCTTGTTGGGAGGACGTACGCCAGAGAGAATGTTCTTCTTCTTGGGAGTACATACGCCACCTCTGACATGATATCTTCTTCCATAATTCAGACCATCCCCGGGGAAGTCTTAGGGCTTCTCGGTGAGGATTTCTAGCAATATTTCACTGTGAAATACTAGAGAGGAAACTGCGGACAGTGAACATGTCTAGACTGCAATTCTCAGATTACATTCCCCTGTACGAGATTGAAAATTACAGCGAGAGGCCGGGAATGACCTGCAGATCTAAAATAATGGAGGCACGGACAAGAACACACCCAGTCATTACATCCAGAATTCCTGGTATGGTCTGATATGAACCAGCGTCCAAGAAAAAAAAGTTACTTTTGGCAAGTAATAAAGCTAAAACCTTATTCCTGCTCCTCCTGCGACTTCTATTGGATCATTTTATGTATAGTTTGTAGTGGAAAATGTTCAACCTATGACCAGGTGATTGGCCTGATTGCTTCCGTCATTGGTAAGGAACGTCAGTAGATATAGAACCAGTGAGCTCTAATCAATCGCTGGTATTTTTTCTCTTGTTTGCCATTTTTTATACCTTGCCAAGGTTTTTTGTGATCTACAAAGACTCAGAATGTGGTGATTAAGTTGAGCTAAACAAAAAAAGAGGAATTTGAATTTCAGCTACCGTCATATCCATAGTACTCCTAAAGGGGGCTTTACACGCTGCGACATCGCTAATGCGGAGTCGTTGGGGTCACAGAATTTGTGATGCACATCCGGCCGCATTAGCGATGTTGCTGCGTGCGACATCGATGAGCGATTTTGCATTGTTGCAAAAACGTGCAAAATCGCTCATCGGTGACATGGGGGTCCATTCTCGATTATCGTTACTGCAGCAGTAACGATGTAGTTCGTCGTTCCTGCGGCAGCACACATCGCTCCGTGTGACACCGCAGGAACGAGGAACCTCTCCTTACCTGCCTCCCGGCCGCTATGAGGAAGGAAGGAGGTGGGCGGGATGTTCCGGCCACTAATCTCCGCCCCTCCGCTTCTATTGGGCGGCCGCTAAGTGACGTCGCTGTGACGCCGCACGGACCGCCCCCTTAGAAAGGAGGCGGTTCGCTGGTCACAGCGACGTCACCGGGCAGGTAAGTATGTGTGACGGGTCTGCGCGATGTTGTGCGGCACGGGCAGCGATTTGCCCGTGTCGCACAACAGATGGGGGCGGGTACCCACGGGACCGATATCGCAGCATGTAAAGTAGCCTTTAGTTCCTGATGCATGGAAACAACCAAGGGGTGGACTCCCGGAGGTAAGTAGCTTCAGATACCATAAGACAATAATCCAGCACCAGGGAAAAAAGGCTTTAATATGTCTGTTTATGGATTTTAATATGGGATCCTATAAAAGTTAAATTTTAATTTATGATTAAGCCTTTTTTCCCTGGTGCTGGATTATTGTCTTATGGTGCATTAAGTTGAGCTGACACTAACTTTCTGGTTTAATAGTGCACATTTAGGGGTACTTCTTTGCACAGTACGATATCGCAGGTGCGATGTCGGTGGGGTCAAAGCAAAAGTGATGCACATCCGGCGTCGCAGTCGACAAAGCAGTATGTGAATCCTTTTACATACGATTAATGAGCGCAAAAGCGTCGTTATCGTATCATCGGTGTAGTGTCCGACATTTCCATAATTTCGCAGCAGCGATGTTACGATGTTGTTCCTCGTTCCTGCGGCAGCGCACATCGCTGTGTATAAAGCCGCAGGAGCGAGGAACATCTCCTTACCTGCCTCCACCGGCTATGCGTAAGGAAGGAGGTGGGCGCCATGTTTACGTCCTGTTCATCTCCGCCCCTCCGCTCCTATTGGCCGGCTGCCATGTAACATCGCTGTGACGCCGCACGACCCGCCCCCTTAGGAAGGAGGCGGGTCACCGGCCAGAGCGACGCCACAGGGCAGGTGAGTGCATGTGTGATAATGTACGCTACTGCTGCAATCACAAGATATCGCATGTGCGACGGGGGCGGGGACTATCGCGCTGGACATCGCTATCATCGGCAAGCGATGTCGTAGTGTGCAAAGTACCCCTTAGTCTCTAATTTGGAACTTTACGTCCCCCCATAGGGATGTACGGAGTAGAAGTGAATATTCTTGATGACTATTCCACACAACTCAACCCACTGCAATGGTGCAAGCGGTAAGGTGCCCAATAGTCAAAGAAATATTATTAGATGGCCTGTCCCTTTTAAAACATGAATTACACGGCGACATCTTGTAATTGTAAGGAGATTTAGCATTTGTGCTACTTAGAGGAGTTCATCCACAAATCTGCCAGCAAACATGTTTTTTGCAGGTACCATTATTTATTATATATATATATATATATATATATATATATATATATATATATATATATATATATATATATATATATATATATATATATATATATATATATATATATATATATACATACATACATACATACATACATACATACATACATACATACATACATACATACATATACATATACATATACATATATATATATATATATATATATATATATATATATATATATATATATATATATATATATATATATATATATAATATATATATAATATATATACATATATATTTGCATAAAACAAAAAACCTGATCTAAACCATAGAATATTTTTTCATGATGGCCTCTATTTAAATGCAGCTCTAGATGTGACTGGAGCAAAACATACAGCAGGGGAAAAAAAGTCATTAGTCAGCGACCAATTGTCCAAGTTCTCCCCCTTATAAAGATGAGATTTGCCTGTAGTTGACATCATAGGGGACCACAACTATGAGAGACAAAATGAGAAAACAAATCCAGAAAATCACCTTCTTTGATTTGGAAGATTTTTTTTTTTTTGCAAATTATGATGGAAAATAAGTATTTGGCAATAACAAAAGTTCATCTCAATATTTTGTTATATCCTTTGTTGGCAATGACAGAGGTGAAACGTTTTCTGTAAGTCTTCACAAGGTTGGCACACACTGTTGGTGGTATATTGGCACACACTGTTGGTGATATGTTGTCCCATTCCTCCACACAGATCTCCTCTAAAGCAGTGATGTCTTGGGCCTGTCGCTGGGCAACACGGACTTTCAACTCCCTCCAAAGGTTTTCTATGGGGTTGAGATCTGGAGACTGGCTAGGCCACTCCAGGACCTTCATATGCTTCTTACGAAGCCACTCCTTCGTTCCCCTGGCGGTGTGCTTGGAATCATTATCATTCTGAAAGACCCAGCCACATTTCATCTTCAATGCCCTTGCTGATGGAAGGATTTTTGCACTCAAAATCACATGCTACATGGCCCCATTCATTCTTTCATGTACACGGATCAGACGTCCTGGTCCCTTTGCAGAGAAACTGCACCAAAGCATGATGTTGCCACCCCCATGCTTCACAGTAGGTATGGTGTTCTTTGGATGCAACTCAGCATTCTGTCTCTTCCAAACACGACGAGTTTTGTTTCAACCAAACAGTTCTATTTGGTTTCATCAGACCATATGACATTCTCCCAATACTCTTCTGGATAATCCAAATGCTCTCTAGCAAACTTCAGAGGGGCCCAGACATGTACTGGCTTAAGTAGGGGAATACGTCCGGCACTGCAGGATCTGAGTCCCTGGTAGCCTGGTGTGTTACTGATGGTAGCCTTTGTTATGGTGATCCCAGCTCTATGCAGGTCATTCACTAGGTCCCTCCCATGTGGTTCTTGGATTTTTCCTCACCATTCTTATGATCATTTTGACCTGACGGGGTGAGATCTTGCATAGAGCCCCAGATCGAGAGAGATTATCGGTGGTCTTGTATGTCCTCCATTTTCTTATTATTGCTCCTACAGTTGATTTCATCACACCAAGCTGCTTGCCTATTGCAGATTCAGTCTTCCCAGCCTAGTGCAAGGCAACAGTTTTTTGTTTCTGGTGTCCTTCGACAGCTCTCTGGTCTTCACCATAGTGGAGTTTGGAGTGTGACTGTTTGAGGTTGTGGACAGGTGTCTTTTATACTGATAAGTTCAAACAGGGGCCATTACTACAGGTAATGAGTGGAGGACAGAGGAGCCTCTTTAAGAAAAAGTTACAGGTCTGTGAGAACCAGAAATCTTGCATGTTTTTAGATGACTAAATTTTTGCAAAAACATCTTGCCAAATCGAGACAAAGTGATTTTCTGGATTTCTTTTCTCATTTTCTGTCTCATAGTTGTGGTCGCCTATGATGTCAATTACAGGCCTCTATCCTCTGTTTAAGTGGGAGAACTTGCACAATTGGGGGCTGACTAAATATTTTTTTAACCACTCTACTTGTTAAAATGGGTTATATGTACAATTCAGCGTAGAATCGAAAGAATTGTTAGACCAGACACCGCTCTGACAATGCTTTACTGTTCTGTGTTTATCTCGGCAAACACGTCCCAGTCGTTACCTACACCCTCATGACAGTCAGGCTCCTTCCCGCCGGGCTTGTTACACATTAAAAATGTTATGAAAATCTTGTTTGCACTACTCGGACAACTCCTTCTTAAATACTATATTGCCCCTTATACAATAATCACTTCCTGCACTGGTGTAATTCCAGTGAAGTTGGAGCTGGGTCTCCTGAGGCTCACCTGACATTGTGCTACGTGAGCCCTGTGTAACGCCTGCCTGGATCCACAGACTCAGATGGGCTGTAAAGGGGAGGCTAGAGGGAAGCCACTCACCAAGCAGGACCCCCAGAACCCTGAAACCCTTTAACCCCTATACAGGGATTTGGAATTACATAGGGCCCTGGTGATCACTACCTGTGGAAGGCTGCAGTCCGATAAGAGTAGTAGTCAGGCAGGGTCAAACCAGGAATAGCAGAACAGGGACAGAATCGGCAGGCAACGACGTAGTCAGCAAACGTAGCAGAGGTCAAATCCGGATCGGGCAGCGAGGTACAAAAACAGTAGGCAGGAGGGTAGTCAGAAAACACGCAGAAGTCAGCACACAGGAATCACTAAACAGAATAGGACGTAACAGGAGCCAGGAAATCAGAACTATCTCTGGCAGTGGTCATGTGACAGGAGGAGGAATAAGAAGGGTGTGGTGTCTTACCATTGGCTGTAGCTGAACGCTGGCAACTTCAGCTGGAAGACACATGCCACCCATAGTCAGCCAGCGGTACTGCAGATCCCAAGCTAACCCAGCCCAGTGGATGATCGAAGCCTGCGCCCACCGGTGCCGCTGGCATCGACTCCTCTCCCATCACCAGCACCATCCACGGCAGGAACACGGCGTCGCCTGGCGATCGGAGCAGAAGTTGCTGGAGCAGACTCCGGTGGTGACGCAACACCCTGCAGACAGTCAACAGCCACTATTGAGCGGTCATGCTTTCACTTACACAGATGGGCAAGGTTTGTTCAAAAAACATAAGAGCACAGCAGCTCAATAGCGACTTCTTACTGCAGGACTCAGATGGTGTAACAATGTCATGTGAGCCCCAGGAGACCCGGCTCCGACATCACTGCAGGAGTGGAATATAGGGCGTTTTTATTTTTAAAAAGGGTAATATATTGTTTTTAAGCAAAGGCTGGTACAAGTAAAACCCCTTTTTAAATTTCTGTCAATTTAAAAATGATTCTAATTTTTTTTTTTTTTATCAAACATTTTATCTGTAGACAAATGGGCCACAATATGGAAAATGCATCGTTGACGCTACCAAATAAATGTAATGTACCATATTTTGGCATTCTTAGTTGATGACCTCAACTAACATCACTATTCAAGGCATTAGGCCCAAAGCCAGACCATAATGTAAGGATCCTAATACTAAAATCACAGTGATGTCACAGTACAGGGATAATACACACAGTGATGTCACAGTACAGGGATAATACACACAACGATGTCACAGTACAGGGATAATACACACAGTGATGTCACAGTACAGGGATAATACACACAGTGATGTCACAGTACAGGGATAATACACACAGTGATGTTACAGTACAGGGATAATACACACAGTGATGTCACAGTACAGGGATAATACACACAGTGATGTCACAGTACAGGGATAATACACACAGTGATGTCACAGTACAGGGATAATACACACAGCGATGTCACAGTACAGGGATAATACACACAGTGATGTCACAGTACAGGGATAATACACACAGCGATGTCACAGTACAGGGATAATACACACAGTGATGTCACAGTACAGGGATAATACACACAGTGATGTCACAGTACAGGGATAATACACACAGAGATGTCACAGTACAGGGATAATACACAGCGATGTCACAGTACAGGGATAATACACACAGTGATGTCACAGTACAGGGATAATACACAGTGATGTCACAGTACAGGGATAATACACACAGTGATGTCACAGTACAGGGATAATACACACAGCGATGTCACAGTACAGGGATAATACACACAGTGATGTCACAGTACAGGGATAATACACACAGTGATGTCACAGTACAGGGATAATACACACAGTGATGTCACAGTGCAGGGATAATACACACAGTGATGTCACAGTGCAGGGATAATACACACAGTGATGTCACAGTGCAGGGATAATACACACAGTGATGTCACAGTGCAGGGGTAATGCACACAGTGATGTCACAGTACAGGGATAATACACACAGTGATGTCACAGTGCAGGGATAATACACACAGTGATGTCACAGTACAGGGGTAATACACACAGTGATGTCACAGTACAGGGGTAATGCACACAGTGATGTCACAGTACAGGGATAATACACACAGCAACGTCACAGTACAGGGATAATACACACAGCGACGTCACAGTACAGGGATAATACCCACAGCGACGTCACAGTACAGAGATAATACACACAGGGATGTCACAGTACAGGGATAATACACACAGGGATGTCACAGTACAGGGATAATACACACAGGGATGTCACAGTACAGGGATAATACACACAGGGATGTCACAGTACAGGGATAATACACACAGGGATGTCACAGTACAGGGATAATACACACAGGGATGTCACAGTACAGGGATAATGCACACACAGTGATGTCACAGTACAGGGATAATGCACACACAGTGATGTCACAGTACAGGGATAATACACACAGTGATGTCACAGTACAGGGGTAATACACACAGTGATGTCACAGTACAGGGATAATACACACAGCGATGTCACAGTACAGGGATAATACACACAGCGATGTCACAGTACAGGGATAATACACACAGCGATGTCACAGTACAGGGATAATACACACAGCGATGTCACAGTAGATGGATAATACACACAGCGATGTCACAGTAGAGGGATAATATACACACAGGGATGTCACAGTACAGGGATAATATACACAGTGATGTCACAGTACAGGGATAATACTCAGTGATGTCACAGTACAGGGATAATACACACAGGGATGTCACAGTACAGGGATAATACACACAGCGATGTCACAGTACAGGGATAATACACACAGTGATGTCACAGTACAGGGATAATACACACAGTGATGTCACAGTACAGGGGTAATACACACAGTGATGTCACAGTACAGGGATAATACACACAGCGATGTCACAGTACAGGGATAATACACACAGCGATGTCACAGTACAGGGATAATACACACAGTGATGTCACAGTACAGGGATAATACACACAGCGATGTCACAGTACAGGGATAATACACACAGGGATGTCACAGTACAGGGATAATACACACAGGGATGTCACAGTACAGGGATAATACACACAGGGATGTCACAGTACAGGGATAATACACTCTAATAATTCACGCCAGGATGTTTCTGTATGACCGTGAGCCTCAAAACAATAGGGACGGGGGATTGCTGATCCTACACGTGCTCAATATGGCTTTCATTACACATATGGTCCTGTCCGAACTGTTATTTTTCTTCCTCTTCGTCGTCTCAGGTTCATCGCGGGATCTTAAGTGAGACCAGCAGTTAATTACAGGAGAGTTAAGTAATTGTTTGCGTCCCTGGCGCGGCTGACCTCGCTCAGATACGGGTTAACCTTCTCTCTGGGTATGAAGCGCAGAGCCGCAACAGATGGCCGGCTGTTTACACATCACATGGGCACGGATATGCTGCGCTCATTTGCCGCGCTCCCCTCTGTAACCTGGGGGCTCGGTAATTATACCGCATGAATTTTGAAAGGCAATCTGCTCATGGAAGAATTTATGTACAAACGATGGACGTAATTGGATCAGACAGCGCTGACCATAATGAGGACACAATAATCCGCTCCATCTTCTCCGTAGACAGGGCCGGATCCATCATTACATTTGGAAAAATATTCTGAAATTTATTTAATCTGACAACGAATAATCCAGAATTGTTATTTCCAACATAGAACTACGGGGTAATTTTGAATTTCACGACCCCCCCCCCCCCCCAAGAAAAACAAACTGTGCCGTGTTCACACCACGGTCATGGCTTCCATTCTAGACATGGTTGCTTCGAGGGATCAATTTTTTTCTACAGATCCCGATGAATTCTGACACATCCCATTGACTTATAATCACCCGGCAATTTTCAGAAATCTCATGCAAGTGAATGGAGAGAGGACGCGTTTGTGACGGCCTGGCCTATCAGGTCATCACAGGGTATTGTGCAATCTGCCCTTCTGCACAGTATCCATCCTCCTTGGTTACGGATCCCTGTCCTTTAGTGTTGCTAAGATCAGAGCCAGTCAGAACCCTAGGAACACTTTGCACCACACCCACCAGACACGCCATTGGGGGGCCTGAAGGGAATAGGGCTACCCACTTGGGTGGTTGGTAGGGGAAAGAGAGAGGAGGTCAGGAGCCGGGTTCCTTGAGACTACTAGGTGGCAGACGTTGGTCTGGGCCTGGTAGGAGCTGGAACCTCGGTCGCAAGGGATCGTATCAAGGGGCACGGATCTGCCGAGGAGGACAGCCGGCGGCCTTGAGCCATCTCCGGGCAGGGGCCAGGGCACGACGGGGTACGTGGATCCTAGGCCGCGAAGTAGCTTCAAGCGTCCTGGTAATTTACCCGACGGGGGTGAAGTCTTCAAGATTCATCCCTCACCCGCTCCAAAATCTGGGTACTAGCGCAACGATGGGATAGGACTTTTCCCAAAACACAGTCCAGAAAATCCCGAGCGTGAGCCATGAGAGCAAGCTCACTCCGTTAGCCATACGGGTGAGCGGGACCCGACTAGTTCCACACTACAGGGTCCAAATAGTGAAGAAGGTGCGACGGAAAAGGCCACAGGCTAACAAGCAACACCAAGGACACGGATCCAAGCGTGCTCCCTCCCTGCTGCAGCGGTGCTCAGAATTCTGTGTTACAAGCTGTCGGTGTCAGTATTCTTTGACTGAGTATGCAGAAACCCTTTCCTCTCCCAACGGCACCCCTTCGCTACCATCACCAGGCCCTGGGGCAAACCCCCCTACCCACGGAGGGGTCAAACACCTTGCTGCCATACCACAGCCACCAGGCGTTCCCAACAGCAGCGGTGGTACTCCATCTTACCACGCACCGTGGGTGGTGTCAAGAACTTCTAAATCCCCTGTACATACCCCCCACTTTTACATAAGGGTGTCCGTGCGACCCCCCCGGGTCCGGAGAACCCTCGAGCCACCACGGTTCCGGATCCGAGCGGCTCGGCCGCTGACACGGGGCGGTACACGTTCTCACGGCCACCTCTCTCGAGCTAGGTCTAAGTCTTGGTACCCGTATCTACCAAACATTTATGGGAAATGTTATGTTATTGCAAAAATGTAATCGGTAATACTCTATCAGTAAAGAGTTTAGTCTAATGAGTTCAATGGGAATTATGTAATGCGTCATTTCACCTGCGGGGGTGCTGCAGGGAGTTTGCACACATTCTGCCGGCTTCATTCTGGTAGCCTTTTGACAAAGAAGAAATGGTTTCCTTAGTTCTAACTATGATTCACAGATGATTATCCAATCTATCAATTTACTATTGACTTCCTATGCTTTGACATATTCAATGAAAGTTGGCATTTTGGTGGAATCGACCCGCGATGTAATATATATTGAGTCCTCCCAACTGTTTCCCGAATTGGACGATTGTAATTTAGTCACCAGATCCTTATGTTTAGCATCAAGTTAAGCCAAAGCCAGATGATTCTGGAAGCAACTGTCTCCTAGAGAACATGGGATCACCTAGCAAAGCCAAGAGATAGCTGTCCTCCGGTCAATGGCCGACCCTTATCTAATGTGTATGGCCAACTATAGACTAGGATATCAATATTCGTAGTGATGAGCGGGCACTACCATGCTCAGGTGCTCAGTACTCGTAACTAGTGATGAGCAGACACTACCATGCTCAGGTGCTCTCTACTCGTAACTAGTGATGAGCAGACACTACCATGCTCGGGTGCTCTCTACTCGTAACTGGTGATGAGCGGGCACTACCATGCTCAGGTGCTCAGTACTCGTAACTGGTGATGAGCGAGCACTACCATGCTCAGGTGCTCAGTACTGGTAACTAGTGATGAGCGGGCACTACCATGCTCAGGTGCTCAGTACTCGTAACTAGTGGTGAGCGAGCACTACCATGCTCGGGTGCTCGGTACTCGTAACTAGTGATGAGCGGGCACTACCATGCTCAGGTGTTCGGTACTCTTAACTAGTGATGAGTGGGCACTACCATGCTCGGGTGCTCAATACTCGTAACTAGTGATGAGCGGGCACTACCATGCTCGGGTGCTCAGTACTTGTAACCAGTGATGAGTGAGCACTACGATGCTCGAGTGCTCAGTACTGGTAACTAGTGATGAGCGGGCACTACCATGCTCGGGTGCTCGGTACTTGTAACTAGTGATGAGCGAGCACTACCATGCTCGGGTGCTCAGTACTCGTAACTAGTGATGAGCTGGCACTACCATGCTCGGGTGCTCAATACTGGTAACTAGTGATGAGCGGGCACTACCATGCTCGGGTGCTCAATACTGGTAACTAGTGATGAGCGGGCACTACCATGCTCGGGTGCTTGGTACTTGTAACTAGTGATGAGCGGGCACTACCATGCTCGGGTGCTCGGTACTCGTAACTAGTGATGAGCGAGCACTACCATGCTCGGGTGCTCTGTACTCGTAACTAGTGATGAGCGGGCACTACCATGCTCAGGTGCTCTGTACTGGTAACTAGTGATGAGTGGGCACTACCATGCTCAGGTGCTCAGTACTGGTAACTAGTGATGAGCGGACACTACCATGCTCGGTACTTATAACTAGTGATGAGCGGGCACTACCATGCTCGGGTGCTCAATACTGGTAACTAGTGATGAGCGGGCACTACCATGCTCGGGTGCTTGGTACTTGTAACTAGTGATGAGCGGGCACTACCATGCTCGGGTGCTCGGTACTCGTAACTAGTGATGAGCGAGCACTACCATGCTCGGGTGCTCAGTACTCGTAACTAGTGATGAGCTGGCACTACCATGCTCGGGTGCTCTGTACTCGTAACTAGTGATGAGCGGGCACTACCATGCTCAGGTGCTCTGTACTGGTAACTAGTGATGAGTGGGCACTACAATGCTCAGGTGCTCAGTACTGGTAACTAGTGATGAGCGGACACTACCATGCTCGGTACTTATAACTAGTGATGAGCGGGCACTACCATGCTCGGGTGCTCAGTACTTGTAACTAGTGATGAGCGGGCACTACCATGCTCGGGTGCTCAATACTGGTAACTAGTGATGAGCGGGCACTACCATGCTCGGGTGCTTGGTACTTGTAACTAGTGATGAGTGGGCACTACAATGCTCAGGTGCTCAGTACTGGTAACTAGTGATGAGCGGACACTACCATGCTCGGTACTTATAACTAGTGATGAGCGGGCACTACCATGCTCGGGTGCTCAGTACTTGTAACTAGTGATGAGCGGGCACTACCATGCTCGGGTGCTCAATACTGGTAACTAGTGATGAGCGGGCACTACCATGCTCAGGTGCTTGGTACTTGTAACTAGTGATGAGTGGGCACTACCATGCTCGGGTGCTCGGTACTCGTAACTAGTGATGAGCGAGCACTACCATGCTCGGGTGCTCAGTACTCGTAACTAGTGATGAGCTGGCATTACCATGCTCGGGTGCTCTGTACTCGTAACTAGTGATGAGCGGGCACTACCATGCTCAGATGCTCTGTACTGGTAACTAGTGATGAGCGGACACTACCATGCTCGGTACTTATAGCTAGTGATGAGCGGGCATTACCATGCTCGGGTGTTCGGTATTTGTAACTAGTGATGAGCGAGTACTGAGCACCCGAGCATGGTAGTGCCCGCTCATCACTAGTTACGAGTACTGACCACTTTAGCATGGTAGTGCTCGCTCATCACCACTAGGTTCCCCAACCGATAGACTGTGCCATGGCACAGCTCCATTAATTGTACAGTGACCATTGGTGGTATTGCTAGGTCTCACCTAAAGAAATAAGTGGGAATGAGCTTGTGTAGCGCCCCTGAAATCATCAGGGAGCTACAAGGTTCTGCATCCCCACAAGGATGCGCAGGGCCTTACCCCCTTAGGGACCTCAGAACCCCAGTGTCGGTACACACAAAAACCCAATAATCCTAGTTTTCCCCAACAAATCCCCCAAACAATGGTACAGGGCTAAGGTGGGACCAATGGATGGCCGCCTAGAGGTGGAGCCAATCCAGTCCATTAGTTCACCAGGTGGGAGGGGCAGACTGTGGAGAGTAAGCAGTCAAGTGTCAGACAGGTGAGGAGTGAAGGTGGAAGCAAAGTGACGTCCTGACTCGGGTTAACGGTGACCTGGTACCCAGGAGAGGTGGTTGCCGGTGGAGTACTCCCGGAACTGCGCACCAACGGGGTACAGGATCCTAGGATAGGAAAGAGCTTCAACACCTGCACAGCAAAGGGACCATCAAGGACCTTGCTGACCCTAAAGAATCCGAAGACTCAGTAGCAAAGGGAGAGTCGGGGACAGGACCAGAGACTCCAACTGCAAAGGGTTTACGCTACCATCAGGCGGCCAGATCGTCCACAGAAGTGGACTAACCACAGATCGGGGACCGCAGTGTTATATACCACGGGGACCCACTTACCAGAGACAGGTGCAGGGGAAGAAGGTACCAGAGAACCAAACTGGCACTGGGACGAAGGGGACCTGGAGGCGAAACCAGCCGGCCTCGAGTGATCAGTTACCATCTACCAGCAGTGAGTAAACTAGTTGAGCTGAACACCTGTCTGGACTCCTTCTTCCGACGACTACTGCACCATACACCCGCTGGTGCAAAACCCTACTTGCGGAGGGTCTACCATTCTAGCTGCTAAAACCACCAGCCCCAGTAGAGACATTCTGCAGCGGCGGCTCCCTACACTTAGCCCCATCACCGCAAGTGGCGTTGTGGAGACACGGGGCTCAGTGGGTGCTGTCGTCCGCTGGCCCGGCCGCCTTTAGAAAGACAGCGTGGCTCAGGGCTCATCCCAACTGAACGCACAACCTCCTTAACCATGGGTGGAACACTACTCCGACAACACAGAGTGAGGGAACCACAATAATTAGACTTTATTGGATCCCCAAAATATTAACGGCACATAACCAGCAAAACACAAATGTAACCGGCAACAGAGTCTCACCCTTCCGCTGGCTCACCAGGGATTAGAATGTCCGTGCCTCAGAGCTTCCAGGGCTACTTACTCCAATCCAGCAGCACCCCGCTTTTGGCGGGCCCCCACCGAGAATGGAATAACGTCAGATTTAGGAAGCTGTGAGGTCTGCAAAGTCTGTAGTGAGATGACTGGATTGTCCCAAGCTGGATTCCTTCCTTAGGTAGTCCTTGGTATCACAGCCGACTCCTTGCATTCAATGCTGAAGTCCATATAGTGTTATAATCCAGGTTATGGCTTGCCAATCGGATCCGCAGGTCCTAGATTGGTAAGCAAGTAGCAAGAGTCTCTCTGGGCAATGGACAGTCCTCCTTCTTATACCCCTGAGCTCTCCATTCAGACCATTTGGGGTCTTCACGATTGGTGGATAAGACTGGGCTCTTATTGGCTAGATTTCAAGCCGTATACAGAATATTCCAGTAATAATGGTCAATGGCAGAGATGAGGAAGAGACAGCTAAGTTACATCGCATCCAGCAAACACATCTTAATACAATGGGTGTCTGGCCTTCAGTGGCCAAAACAATTACATGAGTCAACAAAAACTTCAATACTAAACTCCCAAGAGTCTTGTAGAACAATGAAGGATTATCCCCCATCTATAAACAAACTATCTTCATGTCTGGCTGAATTTTAAGAACGTTAACCCATGCGAGGCACTGACCGGGTCCATTTCGTCACAGGCGTCATAAGTGAACATTATTTTATTCTCCCCTATAAATATCCCTATTACAAAAAAAAGGCCCAGGGCACGGAACCGGGTAACAGCCCCCACCGTGACATCCCCCAAAAGAGACACTGCCCGGAACCGAGTATCCCATATCCCTGGGTGCTACACTTGCATTATCATTCACGGCCACTAGAGATCCTACGGCGCTATGCCACTTCTATTGCGCCGCGGTACCTTCAATGATCTGATTGGTGGGGGGTGCTGGGAGCACAAATTAAAGGTCCTAATCCTTTTTAAATAAAACCAATAACTCTATAATTTTTAAAGCTAGAAATTCCTGTGTTAAATAAACCTTGGGACTATTTATACATTTGGCCTTTTATACTCCGGGATTCTTGATTTTTAGTCAAACCCGCTGCTGTCATTATTAGAATGTAATGAGGTGTTGAGCGAAAATGCTTCTCCGGAAGATAAGAAATCCAGAGCCATTAAAATCCACCTCCAACTGCAGAACGCGTTATATTTAACCATTATACACGGAAGATCCTTCCAGGAATGCAATGAGGCACAAACGCCTCCGCGCGCTGCATTCCTAAATCAATAGGTTTCTCAGCTTTCCCGTCCACTCGTTGTGTTACCACCGCCCGGTTTGGAATGAACACATCAGATTCTAGCAGCAGAACAGTTCTATGGTTCTTTTTGTAAATTTTTTGGGGATTTTTTTTTTGGACTTTTTCTAAAGTTTTATCAGTCATTCAGTCATATTTTTTTTTTTTTTTTTTTAAGATTTGTGTTCTACACCCAATCAGAGGCTGAGTTGAAAATTGTTATCGCACTGCATGCAGTGGCGTTTTCCCTGTGAATTCTGCCCACCAAGATGGAATACAGCATTGTAAATCAGTAGGGTCTGTGAGGTCCCCGTCGTATTACTAGCACTGTATTATCTCATCTGTTAGAAAGGAAAGCGACGACAACAAATCGGATCGTAACTGTAGCGCTGGCGTGTGTGCAGAGACGCCGACCTACTCACCGGCCTGGCCAGGTCGCGTACTCTCCCGCACTTCCCCCTGGCCATCCACGTGTGCTGCTGCCTCCTTCCCCTCCCAGGCCCTGTACATGCCACACAGGGTTCCCGGGAGTGCACCTAAGACGCTCGCTCACACTGACCCTCCTCTTAAAGGGCTGTCGTGCCATTTCCCGAAACTGTGTATTTAAGGCACCCTCCGATTAGGGGAGGTGCCTGCACAACACATTCAGTTAGGCCGGAGTCACACTTGTGAGGGACTCGTGCGAGTCTTGCATCGCATCACTCGGCGTGGCCTGACGCTGTCCAAACACGAGCATACAGCTGCATAGAAATACATGCAGCCGACCCGCTCCTGTCTGGAGAGTGTGCGGTCATGCAGGGTGATGCGATGCCAGACTCGTGAGAGTCCCTCGCAAGTGTTTCTCCAGCCTTAGTTAGTATACCGGTCTTCTAGCTAGTTTTCAGGTCCCGTTATCTCTGTATCCGTCAACCTGTGCCTGACTTCCCTACCTATCTCCCCTGCCGACCCCACCATATTTGTCCATACTCGCCTGCCTGCCTGCACTTATGTCTATACCAGAGTCAGTCACTCGTCCTGGGGGTCAGCTGCCACAGACCCGGTCACTGCCCTGGGAGTGGTACCTGGCGTCTGCCTCGCGGTGGCCGCTTAGTTAAGTCCCTCCCACTAAAAGGTAAGACTGAGTCCACCCTGTGGTCCAGTTGGTCCACTAATCTCACTTGCTGCCCTTACACAGGCACTGAGCGTTACAGTAGCCAAATAGGAGGGCTACCAGGGCCAATTATGAAAAGCCATTGGACACACTATTTGGTTTTAGAAAATGGCCGTTAACTGGTTATTTGTAGGGAACAATAATTTGGTAAGTCCCATTAGTAGTAGCCCTTTATCTCCAGCTGCCATGATTGATCA
Source organism: Anomaloglossus baeobatrachus (assembly GCF_048569485.1). Taxonomy (NCBI): domain Eukaryota; kingdom Metazoa; phylum Chordata; class Amphibia; order Anura; family Aromobatidae; genus Anomaloglossus; species Anomaloglossus baeobatrachus. The sequence goes on along the minus strand of NC_134360.1, from coordinate 26,097,606 downwards.
ACTACTAATGGGTGACTTTCTGCCAGATGTGTATGCACCACCATAACGGCATTGGTCCACTGACTGGCGGATACAGACCGAAAAGGGCCCGAACAGTATATGGGCCATTTTTTAGTCCAATAACGCCTTAAAATACACAATTCCTCCTGCTTTGGAGGCAGATGTGGTCCCCTTACCTCTTGGGCCCCTGTGGTTGTACCAATGATATGTCCACCCCTGGACCCAATATTGGGTGAAACATGGCGGTACCATATCCTTTTCGCATATGAACCACCCCTTTAACCTGCCCGCCTATTTTGTCTGGAAGGCTTTCTGCATCGGTATGACCCAATGGTGGTAAAAAGAGGGGTTCTCCTTATGGGAACATAAAAATTGTGGGTATATAAAACATGAGCCAACTGAGAAAATGCACAGGACCCTTTTCTAATCAAGGGTGTTCCTCCCTATGGGTAACGTTATGGGTGCACATTGTAAGGAGCCATAGGTGGTTGTTTCTTCCTATGGGTAACGTTATGGATGCACATTGTAGGCAGCCATAGGTGGTTGTTCCTCCCTATGTTATGGGTGCACATTGTAGGGAGCCATGGGTGGTTGTTCCTCCCTACGGGTAATGTTATGGGTGCACATTGTAGGGAGCCATGGGTGGTTGTTCCTCCCTATGGGTAACGTTATGGATGCACATTGTAGGGAGCCATAGGTGGTTGTTCCTCCCTATGGGTAACGTTATGGATGCACATTGTAGGGAGCCATAGGTGGTTGTTCCTCCCTATGGGTAACGTTATGGGTGCACACATCATAGGTAGCCATAGCTGGTTGTTCCTCCCTATGGGTAACGTTATGGGTGCACATTGTAGGGAGCCATAGGTGGTCTTCTGCACCCTTAAGTACGAGAAGTTGTCATGTATTGTATTGAGATGCGTTTCCTTTGAAGACAAGCCCAGGTTCCCTCATTAGCATGGGAACATATAATGGGGGTTGGTGGGATCTTTGATAATGGCGTGGATTTGGAGTATTATAGATCGGTCGATGCGTCCCGGTATATACCCCCATGAATCAATATATAGCTGTCATTGCATTACTACATTCGGGAGGATGCTGTAATTTCCTGCACAAACCATTGGTGGAATCTTAGTAACCATTGCCGGGAAACAGCTGTTATTCCCCTCTCGGGACTCTTTTCATTCTGCAGCTATCAATTAAGCATCAAGTATTGTCTTGGTTAACCCTTGTACAGACGCTGGGGCTGACTTTCATGTCTTTTAGAGAGTGTAAAGGAAGACCGCACTGTAGACCATTGTTTTCCCCTTTCCATTTTCTTTTTGTTTTGTTTTTTTTCCTCTTTTATTCTTACATCCTTAATAAGTAATATATATTTATGTCTTTATAAATATAGGGATTGTAGTGTTACCCCTCATGTTTCGTAGCTAGATGTGTATATAGCGAGAAGAACATCTACACCAGGTTCCTAATTCTTGCTCATCAGAATGAGATGGATAACGTTTTATTGCAATCGGGAGAAGATCCTGCAATTTAAATATTAAATATTATAATGACGTATTATGTTGTGTCGATATTAAACTCTAGTGGTGGCAGCGGAGGAAGCTTTGACTGTGGGGTACATTTGAATCTATTACCATGGTGTCTGTATGTTCCTCCGATGAATGAAGATGGAAAAAGGGTGAAGGCGACGGGACGCTCTATAAAATAGTACAGGAAAATAGGTGTTGGCCAAGACTCGGTTTGGTGGTATGGGCAGCTTTAAAAATTTGTGTCTATCTGTCATTGTCACGAGTGACACAGTCATGTGGTTTGTGGCCATAGAAGGTCACAGTGTTTCTCTGCGCAGAATGCTTCCTAACTTTCTATTGTTCCTGCTGTCAGTATTCATTGGTATAGGTATTTTTCGTGCTAGATTAATCTCTCCCTTTTGGACCCAGTAGGAGCTCACCTTCCACCCAGCAGGAGCTCTCCTTCCACCCAGCAGGAGCTCTCCTTCTACCCCACCCAGCAGGAGCTCTCCTTCTACCCAGCAGGAGCTCACCTGCCACCCAGCAGGCGCTCACCTTCCACCCAGCAGGAGCTCTCCTTCTACCCAGCAGGAGCTCTCCTTCTACCCAGCAGGAGCTCACCTTCCACCCAGCAGGAGCTCGCCTTCCACCCAGCAGGAGCTCTCCTTCTACCCAGCAGAAGCTCACCTTCCACCCAGCAGGAGCTCCCCTTCCACCCAGCAGGAGCTCACCTTCCACCCAGCAGAAGCTCACCTTCCACCCAGCAGAAGCTCACCTTCCACGCAGCAGAAGCTCACCTTCCACCCAGCAGAAGCTCACCTTCCACCCAGCAGAAGCTCACCTTCCACCCAGCAGGAGCTCACCTGCCACCCAGCAGGAGCTCTCCTTCTACCCAGCAGGAGCTCTCCTTCTACCCAGCAGAAGCTCACCTTCCACCCAGCAGGAGCTCACCTGCCACCCAGCAGGAGCTCTCCTTCCACCCAGCAGAAGCTCACCTTCCACCCAGCAGAAGCTCACCTTCCACCCAGCAGAAGCTCACCTTCCACCCAGCAGAAGCTCACCTTCCACCCAGCAGAAGCTCACCTTCCACGCAGCAGAAGCTCACCTTCCACGCAGCAGGAGCTCACCTTCCACCCAGCAAAAGCTCACCTTCCACGCAGCAGAAGCTCACCTTCCACGCAGCAGAAGCTCACCTTCCACGCAGCAGGAGCTCACCTTCCACGCAGCAGGAGCTCACCTTCCACCCAGCAGGAGCTCACCTTCCACCCAGCAGGAGCTCACCTTCCACCCAGCAGGAGCTCACCTTCCACCCAGCAGGAGCTCATTTCCACCCTGCAGGAGCTCATTTCCACCCAGCAGGAGCTCACCTTCCACCCAGCAGGAGCTCACCTTCCACCCTGCAGGAGCTCACCTTCCACCCTGCAGGAGCTCATTTCCACCCAGCAGGAGCTCACCTTCCACCCAGCAGGAGCTCACCTTCCACCCAGCAGGAGCTCACCTTCCACCCAGCAGGAGCTCACCTTCCACAAAGCAGAAGCTCACCTTCCACCCAGCAGGAGCTCATTTCCACCCAGCAGGAGCTCATTTCCACCCAGCAGGAGCTCACCTTCCACCCAGCAGGAGCTCATTTCCACCCAGCAGGAGCTCATTTCCACCCAGCAGGAGCTCACCTTCCACCCAGCAGAAGCTCACCTTCCACCCAGCAGAAGCTCACCTTCCACCCAGCAGGAGCTCATTTCCGTCCAGCTGCTGATCATCAGCTTTCTCTTAGGGCTTAAATACCCCTTCCTTCCTTGGACTGATGCTGGTGATATTTTTCAGTTTCTTCAAGCCTTGGTTGTAAGCTGGTGGCTTGTACTCTTCTGTGGTATCATTGCTGAACTTCTACCTGAATCATCTGTAGATAAGTGGTTCATGCTTTCCCCCCAGTGTGTCCTCCTTGTGTCTTCTTTAGTGTTTAGTGGGGTTGATGAAGAGCTTATCCCACCATTCCCTTTTTAAGCCCCAGCACTAGGGATACCTAGGGTCAGGTATCCGGCTCCGCGCATAGGTGCGGAACTTATCTAGGGTGGTGAGGGTCGCCAAGGACCAACAGTAGGTTTGGTCAGGGGTCACCATCTTCCTTTTCCCTACACACATGGTTTCCCTTCCTCCCTTCCCTTTCGCCTTCACTTGGTTCTTCCCTTTACCTAGCGTGACCGTTATAGACCCAAAGTTTTATAAAGCCGCTCATACACATTGAACCCACCAATATCAATAGGTTCTGATACCTTTCAGGAGATATATCAAAACATGTCTGATTTTGGACTGCCTATCCATTTGGTTCTCCTAGAGATAAACCACAACCATAGTGATGGCTCTCACATAGAAAACACTGGAAAACTCGGCTGAACAAACAATCCTGGTTTTTTGAGAGCTGGACGAAATGACTGCACCGAAGGATTGGACGAAACATTATTGAGATGACATATATAATATGCAGTAGCGGTTTCTGCATCAAACCATGCAATACCTTGTCACTGGATTTATTGGTCAGCTTCAGTCCTCCTTATGGAAACAACGGTAATGGGTGCACGCAGACAAGGAAAGAGAGGATCCAAACTGATGTCCAAGAAGTAAAAATCTGCGGCAGACACCATCCAGTATTCCAAAGTGATTTTATTTAGCCATAAAGTGCAGTTAAAAAGTAGCGGGGAGAGAGCCGGGTGCAGGCCCCCTTATGGACGACGGCCGTTTTCCACTTCCTTGTGCTTCAACGGGTCCAATCCGGACCAAACCGGGATTGGACCCGTTGAAGCACAATATAGTGCGAAACGGCCGTCGTCCATAAGTGGGCCTGCACCCGGCTCTCTCCCCGCTACTTTTTAGCTGCACTTTATGACGGAATAAAGCACTTTGGAATACTGGATGGTGTCTGCCGCAGATTTCTACTTCTTGGAAATTGTTTAGATGACAGCTATCCCATGTGTATGATGAGCTTTAGATATACTTGCCAATTCTCCTGGAATGCCTTGGAGGCGTCCTTAAAAAAAAATATCCCAGACTCCTGAAAGTTTGCAAATCTTTTGGGCAGCATCAAAACTAGCGCTGTTCAAAAGTATCTGGCTTCTTCGTTATACCATGGAGCTTGGCCTCTAAATAGATATTTGGTGAATGAAGCCTTGGAGGGATCCCAGAATTTGATGTGTCCAGGAAAAGTGGAATGTTATGGAAAAATCCACAGAATTCCTCCCTGATGTGAATCCTCAAAATTTGGAAGGTATGATGTAGTCACTGCTGCTACTCAGCCCTTGAAGCTTTAGCCTTCATGAACGTGGCTCTATGACATTATTGCATGACCTAGATTAGTTACACCATAGCCATAAAATCATGTTGACCCATATGATATCTATGGTTTTATATGGAAACACTTGGAGGTGTCTTCCGAACAGATTTTATAAGGATCCTCCAGAAATTCTGGTGGGTTCCATTCTTGGTGAAAAATATGGTTCCTCACGGTGGCATCATATATGCCATCACATGGAATGATATGGGGACGTTATGACACTGTTTAGGGTACATGAACCTCATATTTCCAGTTTCGTTTCTCCTAATTGGTTTCCAAAGTAGTGGCCTTCAGAAGACTTGCCAACTTTCTAGGAACGTCAGGTCTTCCGAAAGAGTTTGCAAGTTTGAGGTTTCCAAACAAAGGAAGAAAAAAGGTGGAAATGATCAGAACTTATGATGGAGACAATTTTCATCTTACCGGTAGGTTCAAGGAGACTGGTTTATTCAGCGGCACAAGCAACGCGTTTCAGGTCCCAACTGGTCCCTTCATCAGGATGACCTCCATTCTTGCACAACTTTTGAGAAAAGTCTTAATGGGTTTTTTGTCGGTCAAATGTCAAAGTGTAAGAAGATTAAGAAGCTTAATGCATGAGGTTTCACTCAAGAGGGCCACTTCCCACCCCCCAAATCTGGATGGATGCATGCATGTGCACTGCCACCTTAAGGTTGGATTGTAGGCTGTTGCATGCCTAGCGGAGGTCAATAGAGGATTCACCTGCTCTGTAGGGAACGCCCGGTGGCCTCACCAATGACATCACGCATCATGCAAGAGCTAATCATGGCTTCTTGTGTGTTGCTGGGATACAATACTTGGAGGAATAACAGAAACCGCCGAGAAGATAAGAACCATTAAAATCAAACATCCCACAGAGATTAAAGACGACTCCTCTCCTGAAACCGACTCCAGCCTCTACTTCAGCCTCCATTACACATTCCTAATTAGAAACTGTTTGTTTTTGATCCATGGCTGCAGCCTGCGAGGGATTAAGCTGGATTGCACTTTTGGCCATGTGCGGTGTTGTGCTACATTTCATCTTTACCATTCCTAAAGTTGTCGTGCGGAGGAGGGGATTAGAGAGTATAAATTTGCCTCTATGCTCCGGCCAATATTGTATGACAGCCAGGACTAAAGAGGAAAGGAACCGGCTATATTTATTTCTTAGGAACAGCGCCACCCCTGTGCATAGATTGTATCTGGTATTGCCATGAACTGTTATAATAGACTATAGCCCACATGAGACACATGAGAGACCGTTACTATTATGGAGGGGCAAACAATTAGCTGAACTTTAATTCTGCTCAATCCTCTTTTTTCGCTCATTTTTTTTTTCCCCTTCTTTTTCTTTTCTTTTTTCCCTCTTCTTTCTCCCCTCTTCTTTCTCCCCTCTTCTTTTTCCCCGCTTCTTTCTCCCCGCTTCTTTACCCCCCAATTCTTTATTCCCCCTCTTCTTTATTCCCCCTCTTTTCTCCCTCTTTTTTTTTTCTCCCCTCTTCTTTTCTCCCCTTCTTCTTTTCTCCTCTCTAATTTTCTCCCCTTCTTCTTTTCTCCTCTCTAATTTTCTCCCCCTCTTCTTTCTCCCCTTCTTCTTTTCTCCTCTAATTCCCCCCCTCTTCTTTCTGCCCCTCTTTCCTTTCTCCCCCTCTTTTGTATCTCCCCCTCTTTTGTATCTCCCCCTTCTTCTTTTTCACCTCTTCTTTTTCACCTCTTCTTTTTTCCCCCCTCTTTACTCCCCCTTTTCTTTTCTCCCCCGCTTCTGTCACAGCTCACCTCCTCCTCCTGTAAAATGACTGATAGCACCTTTATATACAGTAGGCAACACAGAATAAATCATTCACAATATGTGATATCACAGCTCACCTCCTGCTCTTGTATAATGACCTTTGCACTTATGGGAGCTTGCTTAGAAGGCTTTTATACAATACCGGGATCATAGGATCAGTCTATTTCCGCTAATGTCCATGTATTCAATGTGAATTGGGAGCCATCAATTTTGCCTATTTTTTTGTCAGTGGGCACATGCCCACCCAATAAGTTGCAGGGCCACAAACCATTAAACATCCCTGGCACTAAGCTTTCTGGGTACCTGTCCCATTCATTTTCGAGGCTGGATTTACACATTTTAATACCCTAGACCAAAGCACATAATTCTGTGCCCCCTAGTGCAAGTGTCACTAACTGATACCTTACAACGTCTTCTGACACAGAAGTGACGTCAGAGATAGAAACAGAGAGCTGGCGCTGCACTCGCGTCTCCCACAGCATCTATCATCAAGGACATCTTCAGAGGGGGCACTAATGCAAGAAACTGTAGGAACTGCAGTGCTTCTGACACAGACGTTGTGGTAGAGATAGAAGCAGAGAGCTGGCGCTGCACTCGCATCTTCCATAGCGTCTATCACCCAGGACGTTTGCAGATAGAGCTCTGATGCTATAAAATGTAGTAACTGCAGCGATTCTGATACAGAACCAACGCCGGAGATAGAAACCGAGTGCTGGCGCTGCACTCGCATCTCCAACAGCGTCAGTCACCCCGGACGTTTTGAGAGTGGGGTTACGATGCATTAAACTGTAGTAAGTAACTGCAGCGCTTCTGACGCAAAAGCGACGGCAGAGATAGAAACAGAAAGCTGGTGCTGCACTCGCATCTCCCACAGCATCTATCACAAAGGACATCTTCAGAGGGGGCACCGATGAAAGAAACTGTAGTAACTACAGCGCTTCTGACACAGAAGCTGCGGCGGAGATAGAAGCAGAGAGCTGGCGCTGCACTCGCTTCTCCCACAGCATCTATAAGCCACTTTACACACAGAGATAAATCTGCGGGAGATCTGTTGTTGCAGTGAAATTGTGGACAATCAGTGGCAAGTTTGTGGCTGTGTACAAATGGAACAATATGTCCATGATTTCACTGCAACCACAGATCTGCCAAAGATTTATCTCTGTGTGTAAAGTGGCCTTATCTCCCAGGATGTCTTCAGAGGGGGCATCTATGCAAAAAACTGTAGTAAGTAACTGCAACTCTTCTGACACAGAAGCTGTGGCAGAGATAGAAGCAGAGAGCCGGTGCTGCACTTGCATCTCCCATAATGTTTTATCACCCAGGACATCTGCAGAGTAGGCATCTATACGAAAAACTGTAATAAGTAACTGCAACACTTCTGACACAGAAGCTATGGCGGAGATAGAAGCAGAGAGCTGGCGCTGCATTCGCTTCTCCCATAATCTCTATCACCCAGGACGTCTGCAGAGGGGGCACCAATGCAATAAACTGTAGTAACTGCAGCCCTATGAGTAAGCAAGATGGGCAACATAAATGTAACACTCAGTTTATTTAATGTACATAAATGGAAATGTTAAGAAGAGCATTTTATATGGTATTTTCAAAATAGTACTGAAAAATGTGTAAATATTTGTTTATTTCTGTGTGTACGCCACCTGCCTACTACGCCCGAGGCAATGGCCTCGGTTGACCTTATGGGAAAACCTGCCCTGTATATTTTTGTTTAAGGGGACCTGGTGCATCATTGTCCCTCCGGTCGCCTCTTGATTTTTGATACCTTTGCGATGCGACTACTTCCCTGATTTTATAGTATCGCATTAACACATTCCTGTTTTTTTCATAGCCGGTGAATGAATTCATCATGTTTTTGTCTCGGATCTCTCGTGTATCGCCCTCACACTCCATCTCTGTGCAATGCTTCATACCTCAGCGTGTTATTTGGGCAGCCGCCAGTTCTTATAAGAAAAGCAGGCAATCTTACAGTAATCTGCAGATATTTGCATACCTATGAAGCCTGCGGATTTTCTCTGCCGTATTGATGTAAAATCCTCAATTTACAGCGGAGAAATCAGACTTGCAGATCTCGGTTGTGGCGCAGGGCGCGGGGTGCGGGCGGTATCCGCTCTTCTTTCTATGGCGTTGATACATTTTTGGTTACTTTTGACACTATGTTGGATGTTCTCTTATGTTTTACCCTCCGGTCCAGCTGCTTGATGCATAGTAATGTGGTACTGAGCCGCTCCTCTTGTAAAACTACTTTTGTCTGTGTTCTCTGCTTAGTTCAGAAGCAAATGATGTCAGCCCTTTAAAGTGGTTTTGTCAATACAGACGATAAAAGGGTATCCAAGTCTCCAGAAATGATGACACTTGCTGTTTTGGGGACCCTCCAACAATCGCCAGAGCAGGGGACGCTATTCGCTGTTCTCCTTTGGTCATCTCCTAGATACCAAACCTGTCATGGGTGGCACAGTCATGTGGTTTCTGGCAATAGAAGGTCACAGTGTTTGGCTGCGCAGAATACTCCCTGACTTTCCATTGTTCCCACTGTCCGTATTCATTGGCATAGGTAGCTTCCCTGCTTGATTAATCTCTGCCCTTTTGGACCCAGCAGAAGCTCGCCTTCCTCCCAGCTGTTGATCAGCATTATCTTGCTTCTTAAATACCCCTTCCTTCCTTGGACTGGTGCTGCTGATATTTTTAGTTCATTCAAGCTCTGATTGCAAGCAGGTGGCAATCTTCTGTGGTATCGTTGCTGAAAACTCTGCTGAACTTCTGACTCATCTGTGGATAAGTAGCTCATGCATTTTTCCCCTGTGTGTCCTCCTTGTCTTCTCTAGTGTTTAGTGGGGTTGATGAAGAGCTCACCCACCCATTCCCCATTTAGAACCCAGCACTAGGGATTCCCTTCAGCTGCTAATCATTTGCATTTCCTCTTGGGTTTAAATATTCTGATATTTTTCTGGACTTGTGCTGGTGATATTCAGTTCCTTCACAAGCTCTTGATGCAAGCAGGTGGCTTGCAGTCATCTATAGGATCGTTGTTGATCTTCCTAAAGCATCTGGAGAAATGTACATGTTCTTTCCCCTGTGTGTCCTCCTTTTGTGTTCTATAGTTGCTTATTGGCGTTGACGAAGAGCTCATCCCACTCGTTCCCTATTTAGGGTCCAGCACTAGGGATACCTAGGGTCAGGTATCCGGCTTGGCGCATAGTTGCGGAACCTATCTAGGTTGGTGAGGATCCCAGGGGCCAGCAGTAGGTTAGGTCAGGGGTCGCCATCTCCCCCTTCCCTGGATGCAGGGGTCCTCTCTTCCCTTCTTACCTTTCGCCGCTCGGTGGGTACTTCCCTGTACCTAGTGTGACAAAACCTTGGCCATTAGGAGTGCAATGGAGCAGCCGGTCAGTAATGCACCCTATCGATCCATCCATTATCAACGATGTCCGCCGGTGCACATGCACGACTGGCCACTTCATTCAATTCTTCCTGGCTGCAATCTTAGGCTGTGTTCACACAGGGCATTTTTGCTGCAATTTTTGTTTTTTCACCCATACAAAGCAATAACGAAGTACAAAAACGCTGCAAAAACTGCACCAAATCCACAGGTTATTTCCTGCCAAGAGATGAAGTTTTGCTACAGTTTTACTGCAGAGAAAAAAAAAAAGTAAAAACGCCCTGTGTGAACAAAGCCTTAGGGTGTGTGGATATGGCGTTTTCGGGAAATTTTTAATTGTCTATGGTACTGGCAGTCCCATAGACAATGAATGGAACGGGAGGTCCATTCTGCTGCATTCAAGTCTTGGCTTAGCTTGGGGGTCCAAGAAAAAGGATCTGGAAGCCATGAATGATCAGTAAGATTATCAGTCTATAGATGGGAGGTAATATATTAGGGAATGACCAGGGGCGTAATGACCGCGGTTCCAGAGATCGCGACCGAGCCCGGCGCCCCCCACCCTGCAGAGAAGCTGCTGGCTCCTCTCTGTGAGAGAGGATCTGTGCTGTTCAGTGGCCGCTATGGGGCCCGGTGACAGCGGTGGCATCGGGACCCCTCACCCAGCTGCCCTTGCCAGTCATCACACAAAGTAATGATAAAGAATGGAGCGGAGCACTCCGCTCCATCTTTCATCATTCCCCCCCCCCACCCATGCCTGCGCTCGACATCTCAGTGTAGCAGAGTGCGGTGACGTCACCACTGCGCTCTGCTGATCTGAGTCTGCGAGCGCGGGACACTGACCGGGGCAGCGGGAAAGAGAAGAGGTGAGGGCTTGTTTATTTTTTTTTAATCCGTGAGTACACTGTGGCCAGAGGCCCATGGGGGTGCATTAAACGGTATGGGGACTTAGTAATACAATATGAAGGACACCTTATACTTGGACTATGGGGGTGTATTATAATACATGGTGGCCTATGGGGGTGCATTTAATAGTATGGGGGCTGCATAATATAATATGAAGGACTATGGGGCTGCATTATAATGTATGGAGGACTATGGTGGTGCATTAAATGGTATGTGGACTCCATAATACAATATGAAGGACTATGGGGTGCATTATAAAATATGGAGGACTGTGAGTGCAGTATAAATATATGAAGGGTTAGGTGGGACCCATTATACTATATGGAAGGCTATGTGGGGGCCATTATAGTATTTGGAGAACTATATACGAGAGGAGACAAAGATACAAGCATGGGATGCTTTGATATTATGGGAAAGCTGCGTGCTGAGGGAAAGATGTATAGTAGAGCATGGGAAAGCTGGGTGCTGAGGGAAAGATGTATAGCAGAACATGGGGAAGCTGGGTGCTGAGGGAAAGATGTATAGTAGAGCATAGGAAGGCTATATGCTGAAGGAAAGATGTATAGTAGAGCATGGGAAAGCTGGGTGCTGAGGGAAAGATGTATAGTAGAGCATGGGAAGCTGGGTGCTGAGGACAAGATATATAGCAGAGCATGGGAAAGCTGGGTGCTGAGGGAAAGATGTATAGTAGAGCATGGGAAAGCTGGGTGCTGAGGGAAAGATGTATAGTAGAGCATGGGAAAGCTGGGTGCTGAGGGAAAGATGTATAGTAGAGCATGGGGAAGCTGGGTGCCGAGGGAAAGATGTATAGTAGAGCATGGGGAAGCTGGGTGCCGAGGGAAAGATGTATAGTAGAGCATGGGGAAGCTGGGTGCTGAGGGAAAGATGTATAGCAGAGCATGGGAAAGCTGGGTGCTGAGAGAAGATGTATAGCGGAGCATGGGGAAGCTGGGTGCTGAGGGAAAGATGTATAGCAGAGCATGGGGAAGCTGGGTGCTGAGGGAAAGATGTATAGTAGAGCATGGGGAAGCTGGGTGCTGAGGGAAAGATGTATAGTAGAGCATGGGGAAGCTGGGTGCTGAAGACAAGATGGACATCAGAACATGGGAAAGCTGGGTGCTGATAGAGGGATTTCAGATCATGGGAAACGGGTGCTGAGGGAAAGAGCGAAGTATCAGTGTAATTATCATGTACCCCGAGTGTCGGCGTCATTATCCCGTACCCCAAATGTTGGTGTACAATTGGGGAAGCCCCAGGTCCAAACTTTGCACCGAGTCCCATCAAACTCTAGTTACGCCACTGGGAATAACCCTTTAATGTCTGATTTGTGGGAGTTGGGGGAGGTGAGTGATTAACTCCAGATCCCCAATAAAACACCCCTCGAAAAGCATAGTAGACCCTTACTACTGTTATTGCTGCCCCTGCACCTACTATAGCTGTTCTTCTTGGCCCCGAATAAACTCGATTTGTTTGGTCCTTGTTCAATTTTTACAATTATTTCATATATTGGGATATGACGAAACCAACGTTCTTGTAAGGGTTGTGGCAGGAATGGATGTGTTCTGTCTTTTCCTGCTGATCTGCTCTCAGTCACCGGGGCCTGTACGTGCCGGGCTGCGGAATGTCTACATCATTGCAGCCGGGCTCTCACCGACAGCATCTTGGCTCCGTGCACTATGAATCTGCAGGATTACAAAGGAAAAGAAAAAAAGGACCAGCTCAAAGGCCTGTGAGATCCATAAACCATGGATGAAAAGTTAAGAAATCCTCCAGGACTACACAAGTAAAGTTTACTACAGAAAGTGCCAGAAAGAACGGAAAAAGAAAAGTTCAAGATAAAGAACTGATGCAACAAACGTAAACGTTTACATTGTATCATTCATTTCTGTCAATATTATTCCACCTGTGACATGTAGGTCTCGTACAATGTATTTGTTTTGTTACAGTGTTTCCAAAAATGGCAAATTTCTGAAAAATGTCACTTGACACTTAATAAATCTTTTGCAAACTTGACTTTGAGAGAAGCCTGTAGAACAGGTTGTGCATTTTTAGAGGGGGCAGTATGTACCTTGTTGGCGGAAAATGGTCCAATCTGAAAGCAATGTCTTGTCTCCATTGGCGTTGTTTGTTTTTTTGTTGTTTTTTTGTTTTATTGTTTTTTTTATTACAAAAAGTAAGTTTGCAAAGAATATTTAGTAAATCAGAAGTTTTTGTGTGCACATGTCTATGGCATAGTTGTCTTAAGGCTATGTGCGCACTAGAAAATGGACTTTTCGTAAGAAAAATCCGCACCGTCTGGCAGAATACCGCACCCGCGTTTTTGCCGCGGTTTTGCCACGGGTTGGTCCCTGCGTTTTTTTGTCATTATCTATGCCAGAAACCGCAGGTACGTGCAGAAAAGAAATGACATGCACATTAATACCGCAGCGGAAAATCTACGGGTATAAAAAAAACGCAGTGTGCGCACAGATTTTTTTAAAACCCGTAGGTTTTGATGGGGAATTGACTGCAGCAATGTTAAGCCCTGTGCGCACGCTGCGGATTTACCGCCGATTTACCCGCGGATTTGCTGCAGAAAATGTGTCTAAACATTGCTGCAGTTATTCCCCAGCAAATCCTATGTGTTTTAAAAAAAAATGCTGTGCGTTTTTTTTTTATACCCGCAGATTTACCTGCAGATTTTCCACTGCGGAATTAATGCGCATGTCACTTCTTTTCTGCAGGTAGATAATAGTAATAATCCGCGGGGACCAACTTGCGGTAAATCCACGGCAAATCGTTTTTGCCGCGGGTACAAAATTCTTTCAGAGGGTCCATTTTTTTCTTTAGAAAAAGGCACTTTCTAGTGCGCACATAGCCTTAGACACATTTTCTGCAGCAAATCTGCAACAAAAACAAATCTGCAACAAAATCTGCGGTAAATCCACAGCGTGTGGACAAGGCATTAAAAAAAAGGTGCTCCCAGTGTGTTTTATGATGCAGATTCGGTGCAGATTGTTCCCCAAATCTGCATGCGTCTTTATGCCAGCAAAGTCTATGAGAATCCAGAAGTGTTGTGCGCACATTGCTTATTTTTTTGGTGCAGAAAATAATCTACAGCAGGTCAATTGTTGGTGCCTTTTTCCTGCGTTTTTTAGCCTTTCCATCCATTGGCTTAAGTAAGAAAAACGCATTGCACAAAAACAAAGCAAAAAAAAAACCCATGCGTTTATTGGTGCGCTTTTCTGCCAGAAGATGCAGATTTCATACAGAAAATTTGCACCAAATCTGCAAAGTACACACATAGCCTTAAGGCCGCTTTACACGCTGCGATATCGGTACCGATATCGCTAGTGTGGGTACCCGCCCCCATCTGTTGTGCGACGTTGGCAAATCGCTGCCCGTGGCGCACAACATCGCCCAGACCTGTCACACGGACTTACCTGCCCGGCGATGTCGCTGTGACCGGCGAACCGCCTCCTTTCTAAGGGGGCGGTTCGTTCAGCGTCACAGCGACGTCACTGAACCGCCGCCCAATAGAAGCGGAGGGGCGGAGATGAGTGGGAAAGTAACATCCCGCCCACCTCCTTCCTTCCGCATAGCGGCCGGGAGGCAGGTAAGGGGAGCTTCCTTGTTCCTTCGGTGTCACACGCAGCGATGTGTGCTGCCGCAGGAACGAGGAACAACCTCGTTACTGCTGCAGTAACGATTTTTGAGAATGGACCCCCGTGTCACCGATGAGCGATTTTGCACGTTTTTGCAACGATGCAAAATCGCTCATATGTGTCACACGCAACGGCATCGCTAATGCGGCCGGATGTGCGTAACCAATTCCGTGACCCCAACGACTCCGCATTAGCGATGTCATAGCGTGTAAAGCCGCTGCATTTTTGGTGCAGTTTGTGATCCTAAACTGCATTATGACCTTCCCCAGCAAAGTCTATGAGAAATCAGAAAGGCTGTGCACACGTTACTTCTTTTTTGCCGGTAGTTTTGGGTGCAGAAAAAAAGCAGCAGCATGTCACTTTTTTTCTGCGTTTTTCCATTGACAATGTTAAAAAAAAAACAAAAACAAAGCAAAACACGCAGGGGGAAAATGCAGACAATGCACCAAAGCGCGCTAAAAACGCATGTTTTTTTTTGGATTACTTTTTCCGCCATAAGGTGCTGTTTTGAAGTGCGGAAGTTTTCTGCAGTATGTGCACATAGCCTTATATAGACTGTGTGCACACATTGTGTTTTTAGTGCATTTTTAGTGCAGTTTTGTCACAAAACTGAAAGCAAATCCTGATGTGAGAAAAGTCAATGAGAAACCTCAAGTGTTGTACACATGCTGAGGTTTTTTCCTTGCAGATTTAGTGCAGAAAATAATCTGCAGCTTGTCAATTCTTAGTGTTTTTGCCTGCGCTTTGCACCATTGAAAGCAATGAAAAACGCTTGCAAAAATGCATCATAAACTCTGCAAAAACACACATTTTTTCCTTTGAGTTTTTCCTTTGAAAAGATGCAGAAATTTCAGCAACCAAATAGTCAATGAGGCTTAAGGCTATGTGCGCACACTGCGGATTTGCAGCAGAAAATTTGTCTAACATTGCTGCAGTCATTCCCCAGCAAAACCTATGGGTATAAAAATGCTGTGCGCACACTGCGTTTTTTTTTATACCTGCGGAATTACCCGCGGAATTTCTGCTGCGGAATTAATGAGCATGTCACTTCTTTTCCGCAGAGACCTGCGGTGTTTGCTATAGATAATTGTTATGATCCGGAACCATGGAAGACCACCATAACTCATTGGTAAAAGGTGACAAGAGCATTGGCAACTAATCTGGCCGCCATCCCCTTACTAACCATCAACACTAGAAGTAGCCGAGGGGTGAACTAACATCCTGTGCACCGCGACCCCAGCCGGAGAACTAACTATCCTAAAGGAAGGAAAGATGAATAACTCTCTGCCTCAGAAAATAGACAAGAATAGCTAGCCCCCCACATTCAAAGACTGCGGTGATGTAGGAAAACACAATACACAGATGACAGGATTAGCAAAAGGTGAGGCCCCCGCTGACTAAAATAGGAAAGGACAGGAAAGGGGCTGATGGTAGCCAGAGAAAAGCCCTACAAAATTCCAAATTCCTGATAGTACAAAAAGGCCCTCAGATCGCACGATCTGAACTCCGTCCTATACCAGGCGCTCTTGTCATACCAATGAACAGAAAACAAGAATCATAACAAATTCAACAAGCCACAAACACATGGACCCAAAGGAGCTATACTCCACACAGAACTGCAGGGAGTTCCCCAGCTAAGCAACTGAGGGGGAAAATCCCTGCATGCAAATAAACTGAAAACAACCACAGCAAAAGACAAACCCAGATAAGAACAAAAGAACCAATAAAGAGCAAGCACTTATCTGGGGTAGATGTGGTGTAGAGCAGGATGAAGCAGGCTGGTGATACAAAGAACAACTGACATCCGGCATAGCCTGCTATCAGACCAGGATTTAAATAAGCAAAGAGTTAGCAAAGGAAACGCCCATTGCACAACACACCTGGCCCAAGTCCAAACCATTCCTGGCCACCAGAGGGAGCCTCCCAGCAGCCAAAACATAACTAACATTCACAACAGATAATAGTAAAAATCCGCAGGAACCAACCTGTGGAAAAACCGCGGCAAATCTGCAGCAAATCCGCACCAAACCACAGCAAAACCGCATGATTTCGTTGCGGTTTTGGTGCGCTTTTTTACCGTGGGTGCGGGATTCTTTCAGAGGGTACGGATTTTCCTTTTGAAAAAGTCACTGTCTAGTGCACACATGGCCTAAAGGGGTCCTTTTTCGACATCATAAGTGGGTAAATTTGCAAAAAGTTGTAAAAACGAAAAATGTTGCCGTTTTTGACATGTCTGTGTGAAGGCAAGCTCCAAAGTCACCGATTTGAGAGTTAAAGCTTTTAAGCCTTAGAAGTAAATGATCACCTTTTATAATTTGTTGATTAATTTCTTAATACATCTTTTGAATGATTGGAGTTCTTTTTATTTTTATACTCGACACTAAATCCCATGCATAAAAATGAATCTAAAGAGTTTTTTTTGTTGTTTTAAATCCATAACATTGCAAAGTGCTTGTAAGATCGTGCAACTTTTCACTTTACCTCCCATGAAAACTATCCTCGTCTTTCTCAAGAACAGATTTTATGGTGTCCTGCCTAGAATACCGGACACCTCTGCAGTCTACCACAGCCGGTCGGTTTGTAAGGCAGGGACCGTGCACTTGTAAACTTTGCTGTGGAGTTTGTAAGTAGTGATGGACGAACCCCCTGATGGTGAAGATCGGGAGCCGCGCCCGAACATTTTGTAAAGATCGAGTTTGGGTTCTGAGATAACCCGAACTTGCGTCCGAACAACGAACAGGCTTTACAGTTATGGAATGGCGCGGGGGCTGTAAAATAAGGAATATAGTTAATAAACAATGTAATTATACTTACAGGTGCCACAACGCGTCCTGCAGACTCAGTCTCCCAGACGCTTCTGCTTTCACGTCCGATCATTGCTGTGCCCCGGGTAACCACCACTGACTGCAGGACCTTCCATGACGTCATAGCCATGTGACCAGTCTGGTCTGATTGTTGTACAAACATTGGCTTACAGACTGGTCACATGGCTATGTTGTCATCAAAGGTCCAGTTAATTGAACATTGACTGTCACTGTGTGAGGTTCGCATTGCAGCGCACAATCTCCTGACAGGAATTGTCAGCTGCATGTATTTCCATGCAGCTAAGGCGCTCTTGTCCTAAGAGCATCAGGCCGTGCGGGGTGATGCAATGCGAGATGCAAGTGGAATCATACCCTCACTGTCAGCCTGTTTCAAGCTCTGTACAGAGCGATGAAGCAGAGCTGATATGGCTCTCTGCTTCTCACTCTGTTTAGATGCTGTCTGTGCAGCGTGATGTAGCAGAGCTAACAATGCTCTCTCTACTTCTCACTTTGTATAGACTGTGTCTGTGCAGAGTGATGTAACAGAGCTGACAATGCTCTCTCTGCTTCTCACTTTGTATAGACTGTGTCTGTGCAGAGTGATGTAACAGAGCTGACAATGCTCTCTCTGCTTCTCACTTTGTATAGACTGTGTCTGTGCAGAGTGATGTAACAGAGCTGACAATGCTCTCTCTGCTTCTCACTTTGTATAGACTGTGTCTGTGCAGAGTGATGTAACAGAGCTGACAATGCTCTCTCTGATTCTCACCTTGTATAGACTGTGTCTTTACAGAGTGATGAAGCAGAGTTGACATGGCTCTCCCTGTGGATTACTTTGGACTAAGGATTTTTATAATAAAGATGGAGCCTCTAAATGTTTTTTTTTGTTTTATTTCTAAGAAAATTTCTTCTGTGTAGTGTTTTTTTTTTTTTTTTACTGTTTACTAGAAATTCATTGTGGCCATTTCTAATTTAGTGTGTCACTATAAATTTCGGGTTTAGTACCAGCTGAGAATACATAGCTAGTATTAACCCCTTTATTACCCAGCGTACCACCGCCATCAGGGCCGCTGGACTAGCCAGCTAAAGCGCCTTGAAATGGCGCTAAGAAACAATTCGCCATTTCCATGGGTGGCTGAGGGCTGCGGTTTTTAGCGTGGGGGCCCAAAATGTTTGGGACTTACCACACTGAGAATCCCAGCCCCCCTTCTGCTACCTGACTGGCGATCAAAATACGAAGGGAGCACACGCGTGACACACTGTGACAGTCAAAGTTCAGTTAACAGGACCTTCGATGACATCACAGCCATGTGACTAGTCTGTAAGCCAATGTCTGTACAACATTCATACCAGACTGGTCACATGCCTATGACGTCATGGAAGGTCCTGTAGTCAGTGGTGGTTACAGGGGGCACAGCAATGATTTGACGCGGAAGCAGAAGCGTCTGGGAGACAGTCTGCAGTATGCATCACAGGAATGTGCTTTTTTTTTTTTTTTTTTTTTTCTTTTTTACAGCCCGTGGACCCAAACTGTATCAAGAACTTCCCAGAAAGCTTGTGTTCGCGATCACGTGCACAACACTGTGTATGATACAGACCCAGAAGTAAAGGATAATTGCCTAAATTTTACAATATACTCTAATCTGTAGTGTAAGGGATAACTAATTGATTAGTTAGAGAGTTTTGGTCTCTGGACCCTGGGAGTCAGGCTCTCCATCATTACTGAAGTAGAGGTGCGACAACATCATTATTTGGGACTGATGGAGAACACCAAGTGCAGCAAGCAGCCATTTCTGTCAATCCCATAGACAATGAATGGAGTAAGTGGTGATAAGTATGTACACCTCTGCACCATTCAAGAATAACTTAGCTTCTAGGCTCCAGAGTCTAAATCTTAGGATTATACAGTATGGGGGTCGGAACCCCAGTGATCACTAAGTTATCTCTCATACAATGGATAAAAGGTATTTTGGGAAAATAACAATTTGTCTTCTGCTTCCGGTTGTTTTTTGAACTCCAAGATACAACAGTGCAAATGCCAACTATTGGGTTGACTGCCATGGTCAAGTGGGGATGGACGGTACATTAATCTGTAATTAAAGGGTGACTGATGAAATGGAATCGGGACATTTTTTATTTTTAACCTTCTACAACTTGTCATTAATTTTTAGGGTCAGCATGTCACCTGCTCTGAGGTCTGCATGTGACGTCCACAGAGCATTGTACGCCGCAGCACGGAGCAAGGGACTGATTGGCGTCCGCGCGCCTGTGACCCCGGAAGTTCCAGCACCAGCAGTTCCGGGGTCAATCAGTTCCCTGTGTCTGGCTTCCTGGCTTCCACAGTTTATTTGTGTTCACGTCTTAAAGACGTGGACACGAATAAATGGAGGTGCACCTGTTGTGAATACATTTGAATTAGATTCCAGTTTGGGGCTCCCTCTTGTGGTCAGTGCTGGTAGTGCAGTTGACTTGCGGAATGAGAAACAGACAGCTGAGGAGGATAGGCAATCAGGCCATTTGGATTGGGCCTTTATAACTGAGTAGTTTCCTCCTGTTCCTTGACGGTGCTCAATAGATCTCCTGTGTGCTAAGGACATTCTGAAACCAGCCATTTCTCTGTGTCTACCAGAACTCCTCTCAAATAAGTTTGTCTTTGTACCTCTGCTTATGGTTTTCACTTTCTTGTGATTTTTCCTGTGGGAGTTCTTGGTGGAGTTGGATCATTCCCTGTTGGGAGTATCTGTGTACCTTGCTCCATGTTCTGCTATGTATGGTGTTTTGTCATGCTTGCTACTAAATTCAGTCCCTCCTCTATATTAGTGTTTTTCTTGGATCCCAGTAACACCAGAGTACTGATATAGTGGGAAAGAGCCTGTGTAGGCTCAGTATTTTTCCATATCAGGCGTGCTGGTATTTATAAGGGTCTTTACGGCTGCAGTCAGTGCTCTTTCCTATCCTTTCCTATGCAGATAGTTTGGGTCTCATCTTTGCTGAATCTATTTTCTAGCTACGTATTGTGTTTTCCTGTATCAAGGTGGTCTTTATATGTGGGGGGCTATCTATATCTTTGGGGATTGCTCCGAGGCAGATTAGCTTTTCTAATATTTCTCTCTGTAAGAATATTTAGTTCTCCGGCTGTGTCGAGGTGACCAGGTTATCGTAGGCACGCCCCACGGCTACTTCTAGTTGTGTGTCAGGATTAGGTCTGCAGTCCGTTAAGGTTCCAGCCACTCTGGTTATTTTTTGGGTTTTTGAGTTTTTGTCCTTTTTCTGATCCTCCTTGGTCACTGAATCATAACATGCCTTACCCCCCCCCCTCCAAAAACACAGCGGAGGAGGAGGGGAGGTGTAAAAAATAAAATAAAAAAAATTTTGCTGTCAGAAAGTGCCGCCCCTCGCAGCCCACCGCCTCAGGCACCGGACCACAGGTGCCTAGTGGTAAATACGACCCTGGCCAGACAGTGGCTCAGTGCTCTGACAGGGTCCTGGATTTAAATCTCACCAAGGACACCATCTGTATGTTCTCCTTGTGGTTGACTTGAGTGCTCTCGTTTTCTCCCACACTCCAAAGACTTAATAGGGGATTTAGATTGTGAGCCAGTGATGATGATGTCTGCAAGGTGTTGCAGAATAGGATAGTCCTATATAAGCGATGCATAATAAATAACTATATCTAAAATGTAATGTGTGATACCTCAATGATCAAAGATTTTCAAATTTATCGAACATTCGCGAGTTCCAGGAGGAACTGTGACGTCCCGTGACATAGGAAATTTGACTCGTCGAAAAGAAAGCAATGGGTCCATGTCTGTTCTGGTGGTGATACTTATGGACTCGTAGGAAGACCTCTACATATTTTGGCTGGTGGAAATAACCCAATCCTATTCCAATTCACCTGTTTTCGGGAAGTCTATAAAAATAATAATGGATCCTCAGCACAGCGGAAAACCTGTTTATCGGTAGTTTAACCGCCAACCTGCTGGAGTGTTACACATACACCTGTACCCACAAGATACCGGTCTAACAGGTTCTATGTTTCTTACTGAAACAAGGTGTCAGTGTCATCCGTACAATGCACAAAGAATGTGAAAGCTGAAGGCGGTTCTGGGACGCTCCATAACCCCCGGCTTTAGGATGCTTCACTCCCGAGTTATTTCGGGAAATGCGAGATGCTGGATGTGGCTTTATTCTGTACACCCCGTATGATTTTACCATTCTCTACTCAGTGCTCTTCATTCCTAATATATATTGTAGTGTTTATAAAATTGTAGTCAGCAAAATATATTTTAGATTTGCTGGGGATTCGGCAAAAAAAAAAAGTGAATTTGTTTTGCTTTTTTTGGGATCAAGATTAATTTTAGGCAAAGCTTAACTGCACAGTAATATGTGGGGCACAGTAATATGGGGGGCACAGTAATATGTGGGGCACAGTAATATGGGGGCACAGTAATATGGGGGAACAGTAATATGTGGGGCACAGTAATATGGGGGCACAGTAATATGGAGGGCAAAGTATTATGGGGGCACAGTAATATGTGGGGCACAGTAATATGTGGGGCACAGTAATATGGGGGCACAGTAATATGTGGGGCACAGTAATATGGGGGAACAGTAATATGTGGGGCACAGTAATATGGGGGAACAGTAATATGTGGGGCACAGTAATATGGGGGCACAGTAATATGGAGGGCAAAGTATTATGGGGGCACAGTAATATGTGGGGCACAGTAATATGTGGGGCACAGTAATATGGGGGCACAGTAATATGGGGGCACAGTAATATGGAGGGCACAGTATTATGGGGGCACAGTAATATAGAGGGCACAGTATTATGGGGGCACAGTATTATGGGGGCTCAGTAATATAAAGGGCACAGTATTATGGGGGCACAGTAATATAGAGGGCACAGTATTATGGGGGCTCAGTAATATAAAGGGCACAGTATTATGGGGCACAGTAATATAGAGGGCATAGTAATTTGGAGGGCACAGTGTTAAGGGGGCACAGTAATATAGAGGGCACAGTATTATGGGGGCTCAGTAATATAGAGGGCACAGTATTATGGGGGCACAGTATTATGGGGCACAGTAATATAGAGGGCATAGTAATATGGAGGGCACAGTGTTAAGGGGGCACAGTAATATAGAGGGCACAGTATTATGGGGCACAGTAATATGGAGGGCACAGTAATATGGGGGCACAGTATTATGGGGGCACAGTAATATGGAGGGCACAGTAATATGGAGGGCACAGTAATATAGGGGGCACAGTAATATGGAGGGCATAGTAATATGGAGGGCACAGTATTATGGAGTCACTACTGTAGAGGGCACAGTATTATGGGGCATAGTAATATGGAGGGCATAGTAATATGGAGGGCACAGTAATATGGAGGGCACAGTAATATAGAGGGCACAGTATTATGGGGCACAGTAATATAGAGGGCACAGTATTATGGGGCACAGTATTATGGAGACACTACTGTAGAGGGCACAGTATTATGGGGCACAGTATTATGGAGACACTACTGTAGAGGGCACAGTATTATGGGGCACAGTAATATGGGGGCACAGTAATATGGGGGGCACAGTATTATAGTAACACAGTATTATGGGGGCACAGTAATATGGAGGGCTCAGTATTATAGGAACACAGTATTATGGGGGCACAGTAATATGGAGGGCTCAGTATTATTGAGCACAGATATACAGTGCATAGTAATATGATGGCATAGTATTATGGGGGCACAGTATTATGGAGGAACAGTATTATGGAGGAACAGTATTATGGGGGCACAGTATTATGGGGGCACAGTAATATGGTGGCACAATAATATGGGCCACAGTATTATGGGGGCACAGTAATATGGAGGGCACAGTATTATAGGAACACAGTATTATGGGGGCACAGTAATATGGAGGGCTCAGTATTATAGGAACACAGTATTATGGGGGCACAGTAATATGGTGGCACAATAATATGGGCCACAGTATTATGGGGGCACAGTAATATGGAGGGCACAGTATTATAGGAACACAGTATTATGGGGGCACAGTAATATGGAGGGCACAGTATTATAGGAACACAGTATTATGGGGGCACAGTAATATGGAGGGCACAGTATTATAGGAACACAGTATTATGGGGGCACAGTAATATGGAGGGCTCAGTATTATTGAGCACAGATATACAGTGCATAGTAATATGATGGCATAGTATTATGGGGGCACAGTATTATGGAGGAACAGTAATATGGGGGCACATTAATATGGAGGAACAGTATTATGGGGGCACAGTAACATGGGGCACAGTAATATGTTCGTAGGGGGATCGACTTGTCCTGTTGATAATGATTTTTTTTTTTGCTGGCATAACCATTGCCCGGATTATACAGGTGATGCTGTCGATAACCTGATGGGAACAGAACGATCATATTAGTAGTGATCATTATGTGCGAAAATCGTTTTTCGACCTTTTGTAAACGAGCTGCGAAATAACGAGAAAGGAGGGGAGAACCATTGTCTGCTCTTCTGGGAAATGTAGACACCACTCGTTTTCGTAGAATACCTTTTATCGCTTGTTTGGGAGACGCACCTCACTTCCTCTTCCTGCTTTTAGCACGCGGGAGAAAAAAGAAAACAGGAACCGCCATGAGTCATAAGTCCCAAAATCGCGAATGACTCCACAATGGTGTCTTAGGGTACTTTCACACATCCGGATTTTTGCTCTGCGGCACAATACGGCGTTCTGCAGAAAAACCGCAACCGGCTTTTGTAATGCCGATTGCGGTTTTTTTTGCATTGACTTACATTAGTGCCGCATTGTGCCGTAGGGGCTTGCGTTCGGTCCGGTTTTGGCCGCATGCGGCAGATTTAGCCGATGCGGCGGCCGGATCGAACGTACCCTGCAACGTTTTTTGCTCCGGCAAAAAACACCGCATCGCGCCGCATCCGGCCGCTGCGGCGCATTTTTCAATGCATCCCTATGGAGGCCGGATGCGGCGCGATGCGGAAAAAACCGCATCCGGTCGCCGCATGCGGTATTTTCCACTGCGCATGCTCAGTAGCATGCCGCAACCGGAAAAAACCGGACCGGCCGCATGTAAAAACTTATGCAAAGGATGCGGTGTTTTCACCGCATCCGTTGCATAGTTTTCACAGCCGGATTGAGCCGCAGAGCTCAAACCGGATGTGTGAAAGTAGCCTTAGAGAACAATGGTCAGTTTCATCAGGAGGAACGAGAGGGGACAATTAGGTGATAGTTACACTAAGATTGGATATTCACTTTTAAAGGAATTGTCCCATCTGAAACATTCGCGGCATAAAATGGTTTTTCCACAATTTTGGCTACTACTTTGACTGTTTCTGACTGGTGAGTGCTCATCCCCTTGTAACCACTGAGATTAAAGAGGTTGTCCACTACTTGGAGAACCCCTTCTCATTCCCTGTCGACACTCGCTCTCCTAGTATTTTTCTGGGAACTCTTCCGCATAAAAAGGATCAAGTTCGGTTTTGACTTCTGTTATACTCGATACTCCAGTGGCGCTCATCCGAGCATCCAACAGCTCCTTACAAGTAGCGAGCACCCGAGCATGGTAGTGCCCGCTCATCACTAGTTACGAGTACTGAGCACCCGAGCATGGTAGTGCCCGCTCATCACTAGTTACGAGTACTGAGCACCCGAGCATGGTAGTGCCTGCTCATCACTAGTTACGAGTACAGAGCACCCGAGCATGGTAGTGCCCGCTCATCACTAGTTACAAGTAGCGAGCACCCGAGCATGGTAGTGCCCACTCATCACTAGTTACAAGTAGCGAGCACCCGAGCATGGTAGTGCCCGCTCATCACTAGTTACCAGTACTGAGCACCCGAGCATGGTAGTGCCCGCTCATCACTAGTTACGAGTACTGAGCACCCGAGCATGGTAGTGCCCGCTCATCACTAGTTACAAGTAGCGAGCACCCGAGCATGGTAGTGCCCACTCATCACTAGTTACAAGTAGCGAGCACCCGAGCATGGTAGTGCCCGCTCATCACTAGTTACCAGTACTGAGCACCCGAGCATGGTAGTGCCCGCTCATCACTAGTTACGAGTACCGAGCACCCGAGCATGGTAGTGTCCGCTCATCACTAGTTACAAGTAGCGAGCACCCGAGCATGGTAGTGCCCACTCATCACTAGTTACAAGTACTGAGCACCCGAGCATGGTAGTGCCCACTCATCACTAGTTACCAGTACTGAGCACCCGAGCATGGTAGTGCCCGCTCATCACTAGTTACCAGTACTGAGCACCTGAGCATGGTAGTGCTCACTCATCACTAGTTACCAGTACTGAGCACCCGAGCATGGTAGTGCCCGCTCATCACTAGTTACCAGTACTGAGCACCTGAGCATGGTAGTGCCCACTCATCACTAGTTACCAGTACTGAGCACCCGAGCATGGTAGTGCCCACTCATCACTAGTTACGAGTACAGAGCACCTGAGCATGGTAGTGCCCGCTCATCACTAGTTACGAGTACTGAGCACCCGAGCATGGTAGTGCCCGCTCATCACTAGTTACCAGTACTGAGCACCCGAGCATGCTAGTCCCCGCTCATCACTAGTTACGAGTACAGGGCACCCGAGCATGGTAGTGCCCACTCATCACTAGTTACCAGTACTGAGCACCCGAGCATGGTAGTGCCCGCTCATCACTAGTTACGAGTACAGAGCACCTGAGCATGGTAGTGCCCGCTCATCACTAGTTACCAGTACTGAGCACCCGAGCATGGTAGTGCCCGCTCATCACTAGTTACGAGTACAGAGCACCTGAGCATGGTAGTGCCCGCTCATCACTAGTTACCAGTACTGAGCACCCGAGCATGGTAGTGCCCGCTCATCACTATTTACGAGTACTGAGCACCTGAGCATGGTAGTGCCCGCTCATCACTAGTTACGAGTACTGAGCACCTGAGCAGAGCACCTGAGCATGGTAGTGCCCGCTCATCACTAGTTTGGGCTCCAAGCGGTCAACCATTAAAGGGTTCCGTCCTCTTTTGGTTTTTGCTACTACTTTCCAAAACCATCTTTGATATGTCTCAAGTTCTTCAATTATCTTCATAGTATCTGTAAGAGCGATTATTTTCTCTATAGCTACATTATCATTTACACAGGTAAACTAGTATTTATTTTCTTTTATTAATACATAAAAACCTTTTCTTTTTGTTGGAGACGTTGAGGGCGACGCGATGACAAAGCGCATGTTACAAAGCGATGTTCACTGATCACACGGCGGAACCATGTTCTTTTCTGGAACTCTAGTAATTAGGGGGCTGCAAGAAGAGGTCCGCCATTGTAAATGTTTAATGAAAGGCAAAGCTTTCATTATTGAAACACTGGAGACGATAGACAGGCTTTTGTGCTCACAACTTAATGAGTTCTTTAATGAGTTGTACAATCTCAGGAACAGAGTGCTCTCCTAATGAAGAAATCCATTCAGCCGTATTGTCATTTTTTTTTATATATTTGTTATACAATATCTCATTATTTGGTATTTTATGCACTTTTTTTTCTCAAAAATGCATTTAAACACCTGCATTATTCCAAAAAACAGCGCCACCCCTTGTCCACAGGTCATGTGTGGTACTGCATCTTAGCACCGTTTACTTTAAAGGGAACCTCTCACCAGATTTTGGCCTTCTAAACTAAAATTAGCGCCTGTGCTGCATTCTATTAAGGTGCATGTTACCCCCTCGATCCCCTCTGTAGACCCCAAAAATACCTTTTATAAATTCTCCCACCCTGTATGTAATCTGCGCCTCCTGTCCTTCCTTCCGTCCTCCTCCTGTGCTAATTGAGGTGCATGACGCCTTGGACGTCATCCACAAAATCTTCATATTCCTGGTTCGCGCAGGCGCCCTTCACTTTGAAAACATAGGCACATGTGGAAACCAATGAGTTCTTTGCGCATGCGCGAGATTTTGCCCAGCAATGTGGATGACGTCATCTGCTTCATCCACATTGCGGGGCAAAATATTTCCCCTGCACAGATAACTTGCCGGTTTGCGCAGGCGCACCTATGTTTTTGGCTCTGCCCGGAATAGGTTAGATTGAAGTGCGCTTGCGCGAGCTGGAATTATGGAGATTTTGCCCGCTTACGTTAATGGTGTCCAAAGCATCATCCGCGTCAATCAGCACAGGAGGACGGTGAAAGGATGGACAGGAAGCGCAGATTAGGACACCCATCGGACCGGACTGGACAATTGACATACATGGCAGGAGATTTTATATAGGTTTTGTTCGGGGCTACAGGTGATTTCAGGGGGTAACGTGCACCTTTATAGAATGCAGCACAGGCGCTGCTTAAAGGGATCCTGTCACCAGATTTGGTGACTATAAGCTGTGGCCACCACCACTGGTCTCTTATATACAGGATTTAACATGCTGTATATAAGAGCCCAGGCCGCTGTGTAGAATGTAAAAATCACTTTATAATACTCGCCTAAAGGGTGGTGCAGATCGGTCGGATGGGTGTCTTCGGTGTCGGCGCCTCCTCTTTCCGCCATCTTTGTCCTCCTTCTTCTGAAGCCTGGGTGCATGACGCGCCCTACATCATCCACACTAGCCGGTATTGAGGTCCTGCGCAGGGCAGATCAAAGTATTGTAGTGCGCATGCGCAGGACCTCAATGCCGGCTAGTGTGGATGACGTAGAAATCTTATAAAAGTGATTAAGGCTAGGGTGTAATTTTGGGGACTTCTTCATGGACTTGTCTTGGCATCTGAAAAAAAAAATTAGATATGAAAAGTGTCAAATGTCATATGGAAAGGGGCCTGTGCAACACCAATATCTGGGCTCTTTCCAGCCCAATAGTTCTGCTATGGGAGAAGCTCCTTGCTCCTTTTGGAGGTGGTTGTTACCCCCAACCTCCTGGGCCCCTGGAAATGAACGAGAACAAAAGACGAACCAGGAGCGTAATTGGGACCAATGAATTAGAAAGACATAAAACAGATTTATGTAGTAGAGTAATGTATGTAAATCATGCGCCGTCCTGGACCGCATTTCACGATGATTTACATTACACGCCAGCGTATAAGGCTGGAGTACGGCAGAGAATAAGAGAGCAGAAGTGAGAGGCAAGGACACGAGTACAAGGAATCATCATCTGAAAACTCCTATCTATCCATCCATAGTATAGCACAAAAGTGAGTACACCCCTCACACATTTTTGTAAATATTTTATTATATCTTTTCATAGCACACTTTGATGCAATGTGCAGTGTCAGTGTGCAGCTTGTGTAACAGTGTAAATTTCATGTCCTCTAAATAACACAACCCATAGCCATTAATGTCTAAACCGCTGGCAACAAAAGTGAGTACACCCCTAATGGACAAATTGTACCCAGTATGAATATTTTGTGTGACCATCATTATATTCCAGCACTGCCTTAACTGTTTTGGATATGAAGGTCACTAGAGCTTCACAGGAGCCGCTGGAGCCTCTTCCATCCTCCATGAAGACCTCATGGAGCTGGTGGATGTTACAGACCTTGCGCTGCTCCACCTTCTGTTTGAGGAGGCCCCACAGATGCTCCATAGGGTTTAGGTCTGGAGACACTTGGCCACTGCAGCACCTTTACCCTCAGTTTCTTTAATGAGGCAGTGGTGGTCTTGGAGATGTTTGGGGGCATTATCATGTTGGAATATGAAGGGAAGGGATTAGTATGTCACCCTAAATGTTGGCATTCAATGTTCCCTTAATGAGCTGTAGCCCCCACAGCCGGCAGCTCTCGTGCATCTCCAAACCATGACTCTCCACCACCATGCCTGACTGTAGGCAGGACACACTTGTCTTTGTCCTTCTCACTCGCTGCCACCACACACGCTGACCCCATCTGAACCAAATAAGTTTATCTTGGTCTCATCAGACCACAGGATGGTTCCAGTAATCCATGTCCTTAGTCTGCTTGTCGTCAGCAAACTGTTTTGTGGTCTTTCTTGTGCATTCTTGTGTATTATCTTTAGAAGAGGCTTCCTTCTGGGACTACAGCCATGTAGAGCAATGTGAGGTAGTGTGCGATGTATGGTGTGAGGACTGACAGGCTCCCCCCCCCCCCCACCCCTGTAACCTCTGCAGTGTGCGGTGTATGGTTTGAGCACTAACAGGCAGACCCCCAACCCTTGTAACCTTTGCAGTGTGTGGTGTATGGTCTGAGCACTGACAGGTGGACCCCCCGCCCCTGTAACCTTTGCAGTGTGCGGTGTATGGTCTGAGCACTGACAGGTGGACCCCCCACCCCTGTAACCTCTGCAGCAATGCTGGCAGCACTCATACATCTATCCTGAAAAGACGACCTCGTGCACTCAGTGGTCGGCCATGGCGAGGCCTGTTCTGAGTGGACCCTGTCTTTTTATGCCGCTGTATGGTCTTGGCCACCGTGCTGCAGCTCAGTCTCAGGGTGGTGGCAATCTTCTCATAGCCTCGGCCATCTTTATGTAGAGCAGCAATTCTTTTTTTTCACATCCTCAGAGAATTCTTTGCCATGAGGAGCCATGCTGAACGTCCAGTGACCAGTATGAGAGAGTGTGTGAGAGATAACACCAAATGTAACACCCCTGCTCCCAAATTACATCGGAGATCTTGTAACACTAACGACTCACATGATACCGGGGAGGGAAAATGGCTAACTGGGCACAATGTGGCCATTTCCACTTAGGGGTGTACTCACTTTTGTTGACATTAATGTCTGAGTCTTGAGGTTTTTTTTAGAAGACACCCAATTTACACTGTTATACAAGCTGCACGCTGACACAGTGTCAGATCCTCAATGCTGTCCCATGAAGAGATCTAATAAAATATTTACAAAAAATGTGAGGGGTGTACTCACTTTTGTGATATACTCTTATCTATCAGATGACAGTAAGAAGTTGTATGTATGTAAAAATCTTGTGAGCTTCTGCCGGGGATGTAAATGATCCAGAGGAGGTGAAAGTTTGTGGGGTTTAGTGATACTACGCGTTTCGGGGTCGATCAGACCCTTCATCAGGTGTTTGGATGAGATGAGATAGATGGATAAATGTTATCTGGAGTTTTGGTCCGGATCCTGTCTGTGCCGAACGCTTGTCATCTACAACAGCAAAACATCTGCAGCCGGTTTAGAAGTTATTGCTCCACAACACAATTGGAAACACTTAACGGTCTAGTAGTAAATTATACATAATCCATCATCCACACAGGAGGAGCCGTCACACTAAACAATATTCATAAAATGTGGTGAGGCGCGTCTTCGGAAATGGTTAGTGGCGAGGATAAGGGATTGTAAACGTCTTCTTCATTTAGGAACAATTGTAATTAACATTTGTTTCGATGTGTTTATAATTATAGATGTATATTTAGATTTTTTTACATATATACTTGTAAATAATTTACTGCTATCCATAGTTTAACCACCGTTCCCGGACTGAAACTGGCAAATCCTCACAGTGCACAGTGCAGACTTCGGAATCCTCTCATCATACGTAGTCACATAGAGAGACCTCAGTCTTAGCCGTTTGGACCGGACAACCCCTTTAAAGGCCAAAAGCTTAAAGGGGATGTTTCGGTACTTCCATATATTCTTCCCAGACATACACTGCCCCTTCAAAACCAATAGACTACAGATTAAGTGTTCTCAAGTTTGGACATTATCCCCTATCCATTGAGTAAGGGATACTGATTGTTGGTGGTCTGACCAATGGGACTCCCTTTCTGATTTTTGGGGGTCTTACCAATGGGAACCCCTTTCTGATTGTTGGGGGTCTGACTGATGCGATGCCCTTTTTTGATTGTTGGGGTCCTACCAATGGGACGCCATTGGTGATTGTTAGGGGTCTGACCTATGGGACCCCCTTTCAGATGGTTGGGGGTCTTACCGATGGGATACCCTTTCTGATTGTTGGGGTCTGACTGATGTGACGCCCTTTCTGATTGTTGAGGGTCTGACTGATGTGATGCCCTTTCTGATTGTTGGAGGTATGATTCATGTGATGCCCTTTCTGATTGATGAGGGTCTGACTGATGGGACCTCCTTTCTGAAAGTTGGGGGTTTGACTGATGAAATGCACTTTCTGATTGTTGGGGGTCTGACTGATGTGATGCCCTTTCTGATTGTTGGGGTCTGACTGATGTGTTGCCCTTTCTGATTGTTGGACGTCTGACTGATGGGACCTCCTTTCTGAAAGTTGGGGGTCTGACCAATGGGACACAATTTTTGATTGTTGGGGGTCTGACCAATGGGACACAATTTTTGATTGTTGGGGGTCTGACAGATGGGACCTCCTTTCTGAAAGTTGGGAGTCTGACCAATGGGACACAATTTTTGATTGTTGGGGGTCTGACCAATGGGACACAATTTTTGATTGTTGGGGGTCTGACTGATGTGATGCCCGTTGGTGTCTGACTGATGGGACCCCCTTTCTGATTGTTGAGGGTCTGACTGATGGGACCCCCCTTTCTGATTGTTGAGGGTTTGACTGATGGGACCCCCCTTTCTGATTGTTGGGGGTCCTACTGATGGGACGCTATTGGTGATTGTTGGGAGTTTGACCAATGAGTTCCCTTTCTTATTATTGGGGGTCTGACTGCTGGGACCCCTTTCTAATTGATCGGTGCCTGACCAATGGCATACCCTTTCTGATTATTGGTTGCCTGACTGATAGGACCCACTTTCTCATTGTTGGGGGTCTGACTGATGCATGCAAAGCCATACATGTTAGGTATCTACAAACTCGTCCTGACCTGAGGCATCATACTGCCCGGTCAGTTTTATCATATAGTGAACATGTTGAGTAAAAAAAAAACCTAACAAATAAGAATTGTGGATTTGCACTTTTTAAAAAAAAAATTCAATTGCACTTGGATTTTTTTTCCTATTTTTCTAGTACAATATTGGGCAGAATGAATGATGGATTCAAAAGTCCAACTCATCCGGCAAAAACACAAACCCCCGTAAGACTAGATTGATGGAAAAATAAAAAAAGGTTATGGCTCTGGGAAAAAGGGGAGGAAAAAAGAATATGGAGAATCCTCCGGGGGTGAAGGGGGTTAATGTCTAAACCACCGGCAAGAAAAGTAGTTTTGCCATTTGGGTACAGTTGGTGCACGGTGGATACATCTTATTGTTCTCGAGGCAGGGATCACAATTGTATAATCCGTTTCTGTCTGGTGGAGTTCGGGCAGCGGAGCCACATTGTTCTGAATCCATGGAGTGGAAAACAGGACATAAGTTACTCGAGTACCTTGAATACAGGAAACACAAACGGACAAGAAGTAAATCCCGAGAAGGTCTGGAGAGGAAGACGTGGACCTTGACAGTCTACTCTGGTGCCAGGTACCTACAATGACTTAATATGTATTGTAGCCGCTCCTTGGATGCACATCCAGCTGAAACCGCTTGTGACTTCGTTGGGACCCCCCTCCGCTCCGCTGCAAACCTTATTGGTATACCCCGGCTTAGGGGTCTGCTGGTGACTAGGGACCCTCAGTCCCTCAGTGGCCCAGCCCGAGCCTGCATGTAGGTATCCATAAAAAGTCGTCATCCTTGTACAGAAATGTTCTTGTCACGGACAGGTGCCGCCTCCGCTGCGGCAACCGAGGCTGCTCGAGTGGCGCTCGGATCCGGGGTCGTGTCCTGGGTTCGAGTGGCGACCGGACCCGGGGCTCGTGCAACCGCCCGTCCTCGCACACAGTGAAAAAGGGAGGTATTTACAGGGGGAGATTGTCTGTGACGCCACCCGTGGGTTGCGGTGATTGGGATGGTGGCACATTCGCTGCATCTCGGGGCCGGCGACCGGGAACGATGACGTGGGGGCAGCAAGGTGGTATCCCCTCCACGGGTAGGGGAGAGGTGTAGTCCCGGAGCCCAGGTGCAGGTGGGGAGCAGGGCTGGGGGGCACTGACGGCAGGTTGGACCGGATGACACTCACTTAAGAAGAAATCACACCAAGTCCATATTGTAAACCAAGGCCGGATGCTGGTTGCCTCTGGAGGGGTGTGCTGGTCCCGCACACGGGTTGTCAATCTAGGGGCCCTTCCTTCTGCACTTGTGTCTTTTGGTGTGTGGCTTAACCCCGTTTGGAACGGGAGAAATCCGCTCCCCTGCAGCTTTGGACACAGTGGCTGCCATTGCCCGCAGACGTTGACCCGTGGGACTTAAGTGGGTTCTTGGTGGACACCCTGTCCCCTGCGTTAGAGCAGACCGGCAGCCCATCTGGGCTTCTGTCCTCGGGAACAAGGCTTGGTACCTTGTCCCGCTGGTCAATTAACAAGGGGCTTGAAGCTTGCCTCGTCCTATGGTCCAGGTACCCCTTCCGTGCACGGTCTCTGGACCGGATTGCCTCCGTCGGTACCGGCGGGCTACGACCCTGCCCCGGTCCACTTCAGGTCTCCCGTGACCGAGTCGCCATCTCCTGTGGCCCTACAGAGCCGTCTGCCACCTAGTCCGTCCTCCCGTGGTCTCAGGGCTCCAACCCTGACCACACTGCACTTCAGCTCCTCTCACCGACTGTCCACTCTACTCCACTCCACTGAACTGAACTCTACTCAACTCCAACTTTCCACTCAACTGACAACTCTCAACTCTTGCGGTTCCCTCCCCATGTCACGTCAAAACCCCTAGGTGGGCATTCCCATCCGCCTGGTCTTGCCCACTGGTGTGTCCTGGCTGTCATGGGGGGGCGAGTAGGATTTGTGGCTGAGGTTCCTGTGTGTGGGATGTGGGGTGTTAATTCCCAAGGAGGAGGCGATTCCTGTACCCTTGGTGGGGGTACAGTCATCCGTGACTACCTGGTTTTGCCAGGGCGTCACATTCTTCTTTAACTTTCCCGAGATTCCAAACAATAACCCAAAGAAGATTTTGCAATGTATCAACCCTTCAGGCTGCCTGTATAAAAAAAAAAAAACGCAAGAAAACTGCAACGTGTGCACACAGCCTGATTGTCATTTGGGGGCCGATTCAGTTCGGGAAAAAATATTTCATTCAGACTGAATCACATTTGCTAGCCGATTGCGGCGAATCTGCCGGATTTCGGCCAATTTGCTCATCTTTAGTTGCTATGCGTAGATTGAAACCTATCAAGTATTTTGCTAATCTATTCGGATATTGTCATTAGACGTGTGTACAGTTAGGTCCAGAAATATTTGGACAGTGACACAATTTTGGCGAGTTGGGCTCTGCATGCCACCACATTGGATTTGAAATGAAACCTCTACAACAGAATTCAAGTGCAGATTGTAACGTTTAATTTGAAGGTTTGAACAAAAATATCTGATAGAAATTGTAGGAATTGTCACATTTCTTTACAAACACTCCACATTTTAGGAGGTCAAAAGTAATTGGACAAGGGACTCTAAGGGCTGCAATTAACTCTGAAGGCGTCTCCCTCGTTAACCTGTAATCAATGAAGTAGTTAAAAGGTCTGGGGTTGATTACAGGTGTGTGGTTTTGCATTTGGAAGCTGTTGCTGTGACCAGACAACATGCGGTCTAAGGAACTCTCAATTGAGGTGAAGCAGAACATCCTGAGGCTGAAAAAAAAGAAAAAATCCATCAGAGAGATAGCAGACATGCTTGGAGTAGCAAAATCAACAGTCGGGTACATTCTGAGAAAAAAGGAATTGACTGGTGAGCTTGGGAACTCAAAAAGGCCTGGGCGTCCACGGATGACAACAGTGGTGGATGATCGCCGCGTACTTTCTTTGGTGAAGAAGAACCCGTTCACAACATCAACTGAAGTCCAGAACACTCTCAGTGAAGTAGGTGTATCTGTCTCTAAGTCACCAGTAAAGAGAAGACTCCATGAAAGTAAATACAAAGGGTTCACATCTAGATGCAAACCATTCATCAATTCCAAAAATAGACAGGCCAGAGTTACATTTGCTGAAAAACACCTCATGAAGCCAGCTCAGTTCTGGAAAAGTATTCTATGGACAGATGAGACCAAGATCAACCTGTACCAGAATGATGGGAAGAAAAAAGTTTGGAGAAGAAAGGGAACGGCACATGATCCAAGGCACACCACATCCTCTGTAAAACATGGTGGAGGCAACGTGATGGCATGGGCATGCATGGCTTTCAATGGCACTGGGTCACTTGTGTTTATTGATGACATAACAGCAGACAAGAGTAGCCGGATGAATTCTGAAGTGTACCGGGATATACTTTCAGCCCAGATTCAGCCAAATGCCGCAAAGTTGATCGGACGGCGCTTCATAGTACAGATTGACAATGACCCCAAGCATACAGCCAAAGCTACCCAGGAGTTCATGAGTGCAAAAAAAATGGAACATTCTGCAATGGCCAAGTCAATCACCAGATCTTAACCCAATTGAGCATGCATTTCACTTGCTCAAATCCAGACTTAAGACGGAAAGACCCACAAACAAGCAAGACCTGAAGGCTGCGGCTGTAAAGGCCTGGCAAAGCATTAAGGAGGAGGAAACCCAGCGTTTGGTGATGTCCATGTGTTCCAGACTTAAGGCAGTGATTGCCTCCAAAGGATTCGCAACAAAATATTGAAAATAAAAATATTTTGTTTGGGTTTGGTTTATTTGTCCAATTACTTTTGACCTCCTAAAATGTGGAGTGTTTGTAAAGAAATGTGACAATTCCTACAATTTCTATCAGATACTTTTGTTCAAACCTTCAAATTAAACGTTACAATCTGCACTTGAATTCTGTTGTAGAGATTTCATTTCAAATCCAATGTGGTGGCATGCAGAGCCCAACTCGCGAAAATTGTGTCACTGTCCAAAGATTTCTGGACCTAACTGTATATGGAATGGTGATTGGCACAATTGCAAAAAGATTTGTGAGCTCCTTCACCAGCGGCCATGTCAGCAGTTCACTGTCCAGTCCTGTGGTTTTTGGCAATAGAAGGTCACAGTATCCAGCTGCATAGAGTGCTCCCTGACTTTCTATTGTTCTTGCTGTCACTATTCATTATACTAGGTAGCTTTTCTGCTCGATCCTTCTCTCTCCCTTTTGGACACAGCAGGAGCTCGACTTCCACCCAGCTGTTAATCATCCGTATTCTCTTGGTGTTTAACTATCCCTTTCTTGGACTGGTGCTGGTGATATTTTCAGTTCTTTCTAGCTCTGGGTGCAAGCAGGTGGTTTGTACTCCTCTGTGGTATCAGTGCTGAAGCTTTGCTGGACTCGCTGTGTCATCTGTGGATAAGTAGTTCATGTATTTTACCCATGTGTCCTCCTTGTGTCTTCCTTTAGTGTTTAGTGGAGTTGACGAAGAGCTCATCCCACCCGTTCCCTATTTAAGGTCCAGCACTAGGGATGTGGCGCCCTGGCCTAGCCAGGTCGTCACAGATAACACACAAACACCCCCCACCCCCATTAGACAGGGACAGCAGCCAAACACAAAACCCTTGTTGCCTCCCTCCAGTGTCTGATGTCCACACCAGGTGGGGCGGAGCCAAGCGGTTGGCCCCACCCACCAAGGAGTTCACAGGCCTGGAGGCGGGAAAAACAGTCAGAACAGTCCAGGAGGTGGAAGTGAGAGGAGTAAACACTTGGGTGTCTAGGGTTTGTGGCCCAGGCACTGACAGCAAGGTTGGCAGACGGTGGTGGCCATCTGCAGGAGTGGTGAAGCGACACGGAACCGTAGGACCGGGGTCGGGCGTTGGCCCGCCGGTACCGACCGGGGAGCGAAGTGAAGCCAGCACACACAGGCAGGGCCATCGGGCCCCGACCAGGCTTGGAGCCGCCGACAATAGTCAAATCCGAATGTGACCGGAACCCCAGGGGTTCCCTAACAACCAAAGACCCGATAGAAGGCAACCGCCCACACCATGAGGGTATACAACTACCGCCTAAGGCTAGAGACCCAAGGGCCTGTGCCTGCGGGCAAACGGGCTCCTCCGGTACCCATCCACCGGGGAGCGGACTACGTTGGGGATCCATAGTAGTCAAACGAGAACATCAAGGTGCAGGGAAAGACAGCCGCCATCACCTGTCCGGGGAGAGACACGGCAGCCGGCTGCAGGACCCGTCCATCCAGCCGTTTGGTTTACCGAGGACTTTGTGCATCTCTTACTGAGTGAGTACACCCGTGCCATCCGGCACCGCGCCGCGCTGTCCCTGCAACCCTGCCCCTCACCAACCCTGCCTCCCCGTCACATCACCGGGCCCCAGGACCACCGACCCCTACCCACGGAGGGGGAAAACAACATCCCAGCTGCTCCCTACCATCGCTCCCGGGATCCCCGTCACCAGCAGCGGTGGTGTCCATCTTCACCACGACCCGTGGGTGGCGTCACGGACTAAATCCCCCAAACCAACCACCCCTTTCACTCACGGGCGAGGAGCGCCGCTCGAGTCCCCGGATCCAGCCCACCGCTTGAGCCACCGAGCAGCCGCAGCAGCGCCAGACCCGAGCGTTAGCGAGAGCGCAGCAGCGGCGGTGTCCTCCCCGCCCCCGACAGGGATACAAAGGGTCAGGTATCAGACTTGGTGTTTAAGTGTGGAACTTATCTAGGGTGGTGAAGGACCTCAATGATCAGCAGTAGGTTTGGTCAGGGGTCACCATCTTTCCCTAGACGGAGGGGTCCCCTTCCCTTACCTCTTACCGCTTTCTTGGTACTTCCCCCATACCTAGCATGACAGTGCCTCCTACTATCTGCGGCACCCCGGCTCCTCTCCTTATCTGTGGGTTCCATGACCTTATTACGTTGCGATCTTGTATGATGTTGACTGTTCAATTTGAGCCTCCTACTACCTGCGTCACCCCGACTCCTCTCCTGATCAATGGACTCAGTGACCTCATTATGTGGCAATGTTGTACGATGTCGGCAGGTCCCTGTGAGCCTCCCACTACCTGCGGCACCCCGGCTCCTCTCCTGATTAGTGGGCTTATTGATCTTATTACGTTTCGATCCTGTATAATGTTGACTGTTCACTTTGAGACTCCTACTACCCGCGTCACTCCGGATCCTCTCCTGATCTGTGGATTCCGTAACCTCATTATGTGGCAATGTTGTATGATGTCGGCCTCCCACTACCCACGTCACCCCAGCTCCTCTCCTGATCATTGGGCTCCGTGACCTCATTATGTGGCAGTGTTTTATGATGTCGGCCTCCTATTACCTGCGGCACCCCGGCTCCTCTCCTGATTAGTGGGCTTTGTGACCTCATTATGTGCCAGTGTTGTATGATGTCAGCCTCCTATTACCTGCGGCACCCCGGCTCCTCTCCTGATTAGTAGGCTCCATGACCTCATTATGTGGCAGTGTTGTATGATGTCGGCCTCCTACTACCTGCAGCACCCCGGCTCCTCTCCTGATTAGTGGTCTTTGTGACCTCATTACGTTGCGATCTTGTATTTTGTTGGCTGTTCACTTTGAGCCTCCTACTAGCCGCGTCACTCCGGATCCTTTCCTGATCAGTGGGCTCCGTGACCTCATTATGTGGCACTGTTGTATGATGTCGGCCTCCTAGTACCGGCGGCACTCCAGGTCCTGTCCTGACCAGTGGACTCCATGACCTCGTTACGTTGCGATGTTGCAGGTCATCGGATATCTATGTACAATACCGTGCCATGTGTCAACAGAACGTTTTGGTACAAACCAGAAAATCCCAGTACAGTCTCACAATGAGCCTCCTTGTCCTGAGGATTTTTTTTTCCTCC
The DNA here is from genome assembly GCF_048569485.1 of Anomaloglossus baeobatrachus. Classification (NCBI taxonomy): domain Eukaryota; kingdom Metazoa; phylum Chordata; class Amphibia; order Anura; family Aromobatidae; genus Anomaloglossus; species Anomaloglossus baeobatrachus. Next base: position 26,058,597 of record NC_134360.1, on the reverse strand, counting down.
TCTTTGTGTATCCGAATTTTAGTATTTGGCAGATTTAGATTCTGGGATCTATCCCGCATTTGTCAGTTTGTGCTCCTGAATCCGCCTCGGCAAACAGCCTGGTAAATGATTGATAGAAAATACCCTGAATGACTTTGTTTTGGACGATGTAAAATGGGAAATGACAAGGACTGAGCTGTTCAACCACCTGAAAGTATGTGGACTAACATAGGGCAAGAAATTAAAATTCATGAACGGCAGGACGTTTCTATAGATGAGAATTGATTGTAAACCTGCAATATACTCCAGAGCTGCGCTCACAATTCTGCGCTTTTCAGAGCTGGATCCTCATAGCACACATTGCTTCTTCAGTGTTTGCTATTGCTTCTATCGCCACCACTTCTTCCTTGATTGACTGCTCTAGCTTTGAAGGAGCCGAAGAAAGACCAAGATAGATGGAAAATAAGTAGGTGGGAAGATGCACTGAGCTGCTCGGCTATGTTATGGGTGCACTGAGCTGCTCGGCTATGTTATGGGTGCACTGAGCTGCTCGGTTATGTTATGGGTGCACTGAGCTGCTCGGCTACGTTAAGGGTGCACACTGCTTGGCTACGTTAAGGGTGCATTGAGCTGCTCGGCTACGTTAAGGGTGCACTGCGCTGCTCGGCTATGTTAAGGGTGCACACTGCTTGGCTACGTTAAGGGTGCATTGAGCTGCTCGGCTACGTTAAGGGTTCACTGAGCTGCTCGGCTACGTTACGGGTGCACTGAGCTGCTCTGCTACGTTATGGGTGCACTGAGCTGCTCTGCTACGTTACGGGTGCACTGAGCTGCTCTGCTACGTTAAGGGTGCATTGAGCTGCTCTGCTACGTTAAGGGTGCACTGAGCTGCTCTGCTACGTTATGGGTGCACTGAGCTGCTCTGCTACGTTAAGGGTGCACTGAGCTGCTCGGCTACGTTACGGGTGCACTGAGCTGCTCAGCTATGTTATGGGTGCACTGAGCTGCTCTGCTACGTTACTGGTGCACTGAGCTGCTCTGCTACGTTAAGGGTGCATTGAGCTGCTCGGCTACGTTAAGGGTGCACTGAGCTGCTCAGCTATGTTAAGGGTGCACACTGCTTGGCTACGTTAAGGGTGCATTGAGCTGCTCGGCTACGTTAAGGGTGCACTGAGCTGCTCTGCTACGTTAAGGGTGCACTGAGCTGCTCGGCTACGTTAAGGGTGCACTGAGCTGCTCAGCTACGTTATGGGTGCACTGAGCTGCTCTGCTACGTTAAGGGTGCATTGAGCTGCTCTGCTACGTTAAGGGTGCACTGCGCTGCTCGGCTATGTTAAGGGTGCACACTGCTTGGCTACGTTAAGGGTGCATTGAGCTGCTCGGCTACGTTACGGGTGCACTGAGCTGCTCTGCTACGTTATGGGTGCACTGAGCTGCTCTGCTACGTTACGGGTGCACTGAGCTGCTCTGCTACGTTACGGGTGCACTGAGCTGCTCTGCTACGTTAAGGGTGCACTGAGCTGCTCAGCTATGTTATGGGTGCACTGAGCTGCTCTGCTACGTTACGGGTGCACTGAGCTGCTCAGCTACGTTACGGGTACACTGAGGTGCTCGGTTACGTTACGGGTACACTGAGGTGCTCGGCTACGTTACGGGTGCACTGAGCGCATGTGCTTGGTTGAACAGTAGGTTTAGGGTCCCTTTTAACCCCTCCAAAAAAAAATTCTGACCCGTCCTCAATGATTTTCACAATTTTTTTTCCAATATTTCATCTTTTGTGATGTGAAAGCCCCAGTTATCGTTATGAAGGATTTCTTGTGAGACGCCTTGATAATCTCGCTAAGTGGCGCTGACCTCTCACATTGCTCCATGGCAGGTAATTAGCTGATGGATGTGTGACCGTGAACACTCCCAATCATCTCGTAGGGGAAGCAATGAAAGCTTGTCGTATCAAAGGATGACATGTTTATTTCCAGGAAAAGGAGAACGAAAAACCTCAAGCCGCTCTTCACCGCCGCGCGTCATTGTAGTGGCCGTAATGTGCTCCCAGCTCTATAAATTGCTGCTTTACTTGGATTGCAGATGTATCCTCTAAAAGAAACACGGATTGCGCCAAGAGATTTGTTAGAAATAATGTTGGGACCACGGGAGCAATCAATTTGTGGTTCTAGTGAAGTGTAAAAAATTAAAGTGCAGGTTCCCGTAAGTTCAAGCAGCAGATACGGGTGTCGACCTGCTGTGTGCGGAATCATAGGCAGGCTAGGTTAATCTCTACTTGCTCCTTTAATCACATGTGGTGGGGAGGATTATCACATCTGTTCCCTTCCTGTTATGCTGGTTGAATCCTTCCACCCATGCCAGCTATAGCTTCTATGTTGGTCTGTGAGGTGTGGTGTCCCAGACGGTGAAAGTTGTGCTCTTTGCTTGGTGCAGTTGTGGAGTTTTACCATTGTTTTATAGCTTCCCTCCTGCTCTTGTTTTTCCTCCTGAATATCTTATTGTCTTTATCTGTTTATATGTGCTGTGTGTCAGAGTTTTAATTTTCTTTTGTCTGTCTTACTCTGTGTGCTTCATCACACTCCTGTCCCGTCCCTCCCTGGGGAGAGGGGGAGTCAGATCAGGACTGGTCAGAAGCAGGGCCAGGAAAGAGAATTAGGCCTCTCCACCATTAGGAGTATCCCTGAGATTATGGATAGCATAGCGCCACCTAGCTTGAGGGACAGCTTAGGAGCCTTGGTTCATTGCTACCCCATAGTCATCATGATATCGGGCCTATTTTATCCCCACACCATCAAACTGGAGAACTAGGAGTCAGCAGAGGACCAAATATGGAACTGCAGTGGTTGGACATGTGAGGGACATGGGGAATATAATAAATGAAGAAAGGGAAAAAACATATATACCGTATATATATATATATATATATATATATATATATATATATATATATATATATATATATATATATATATATATTAGATAGATGGATAGATGGATAGATAGATATAAATGTAGAAAAAAAATGTTTATATATAATTTTTTTTTTTTTCCCTTTATTTTCTTTTCTATCCCCTCAACCAAACAACTACCATGCTCAGAGGTTTGGAGAGACTCGGAACGCGGAATGTACATCAATGAAATATTACATTACAGTGTGTGTGTGTGTATATATATATATATATATATATATATATACATCCATACATACATCCATACATAGATATATATATATATATATATATATATATATATATATGTATATACATAATATATAGATAGTTAGATACATAGCTTTATATATATATATATATATATATATATAATCTATTATATTTTATTTTTATCCCCTCTATTTATGATCATTTCTGATGCTCTGAGGTTTGGAGAGACTCAGAGTATATGAAATGTTGTATTTTTTTTTTTTACTGGCAATCAGGACAATTTATTTGCATGGAATAAATCAGATGCATCAAATTTCTTAGCCAAGTCTGTTGAATTCAAATGTTTGCAGATTTAATTTTCTCTAATACATCTTCATAATAATTGAAGTTCTTTTTTTCTGATAGAAAACTCCAAATCCCCTCCATATAGATACATTTAAAAATGAAAATTCCTTTAGCTGCCACTAGGGGGAGCGTAGGAGCTCACTGCATACTGGTATCATTCAGTTTAGTCTGCATACAGTATAAGCTCATTAGCTCCCTCTAGTGGTGGCAGCAGGAATATTATCTGTTATATTTAAGTATTGTTGCGACTACAATGTAGAAACATTAATCAGCACAGAATTTCTAATCTATATAAATAAAATCATGTAGACATTGCCAGTAAGGTAAAATGCTGTGAAGCTGCTTGTCTACTGGGCAAGTCAAGAATTAAAGTTTACCAACAAATGAGTACGAGACAAATATTCTGGCCTCTGATTTCCTCTTTCCGAGCGCGTGTCTGTCATTTCTGTGCATTAGGACCATTTTCAGGCTTTTCAGGCAGTAATATTATTTCAGGATCAGGCCATCTTTTAGCCTATAGTGCCGCAACACTGTTAATTACTTATTATTTGGGCATCAAATATTTGCTGTGATACAGTATTTAATAGACGACACCCTTTTTGATCTTAATTTGTATGTTACTACCAATGGCCACTCTTTGCCAAGGTTATTTAGTAAATAGGCCCCACCGCTCCTTTTTCTTTTGATTTACATGTATATTGCTGCTGACAGCGGCTCCATATTGTTATGCACACTCGTGCACACATGGTTAATAACATAAAATAATGTCTTACATAAAACTACTGCACCTGACCCGCAAGGTTCCTGTACAGACTAGACGTCCCTAAAAGCACCTGCGCAGACTGAAAGACCCTAACTGGATGACTCAGATGACCACTCAGACCACTGCATCCTAAGCAGCCAGTAAGGGTTGCACGTATCACCTTAAGAATGCGGGGGAAGGGGCAGAGTAAAAATAAGGTAAACCAAAATAATATTCTACCAGGAGAAGCAGTAGAAAAACAGGCTGTAGTTCCATGAGGGTCCACATCAGAAACATCACTAGTGGGAAATGGAAGCCCAGGGAAGCTTTCAATAGTTACACCTGCCGGGTGATAAGGCAGGCTGAATTACAGCATAGGAAACACTTGTTGACAGGCAATGAACACACAAACAAAGTGTTCAGAACCAAGACAGAAACTGAACCTGGCTCTTTGGGAAGGGATACGGACCACAGCACAAAAGGCTGCCGGATCAAATTCGAGGCATGACACACATTTTTTGGAAAAGATCTTCAGATATCTGGAGTTGCAGCCTGCAATCTGCAGTCGTCATCTACGTACAGTAGGTGACCCATATGGGGGAGTCATCCAAAATAAATGAGCTTTATTTTAACAAATTCCTGACGTAAAGGGGACCTTTCATGTGTCCCAAAAAATGAGTGTTACATTGCTAAAATCTCTGTGCTTCCCTGAATCTGTCATTTTTCATTTTGTCCTTCCGTGGCGGAGATATGCGCTTTTTTATTTTTAGCACCCAATATGCTAGTTATTGGCTTGTTATCCAAGAGGAGTTTATTTTCCGGGGGCGTGTAGTCCTCTACTCCTCTGGCCAGTCACTACTCTGCAGCGTCTGAAACTTGTCTATAAGTAATTGTTATGGTCGCCAAGGGGCATCGAGCATCCAGGAGTGGACCCACTGGGCCGTACACCGGACTCCACTGGAGAGCTAACCTCGAGCTAACCCCTATACAGGCACTGTCAAGTGGAGCCCTGGGGGGACTAAATGCATGACTGCCAGGACCAGTGATATCGGCTTGTATGGACAAGGATCACCGATGAGGCAACAGGACGTGGTATCCTGGATGTGGCGGCACGGAGGTGGTGACTCAAACATAGCGGCACAAAGGTAGTAACTCAGATGTGGTGGCACGGAGGTGGTGACTCAGATGTGGCACAGAGGTGGTGACTCAGATGTGGCACGGAGGTGGTGACTCAGATGTGGCACGGAGGTGGTGACTCAGATGTGGCACGGAGGTGGTGACTCAGATGTGGCACAGAGGTGGTGACTCAGATGTGGCACAGAGGTGGTGACTCAGATGTGGCACGGAGGTGGTGACTCAGATGTGGCACGGAGGTGGTGACTCAGATGTGGCACGGAGATGGTGACTCAGATGTGGCACGGAGGTGGTGACGTAGATGTGGCACGGAGGTGGTGACTCAGATGTGGCACAGAGGTGGTGACTCAGATGTGGCACAGAGGTGGTGACTCAGATGTGGCACGGAGGTGGTGACTCAGATGTGGCACGGAGGTGGTGACTCAGATGTGGCACGGAGGTGGTGACTCAGATGTGGCACGGAGGTGGTGACTCAGATGTGGCACGGAGGTGGTGACTCAGATGTGGCACGGAGGTGGTGACGCAGATGTGGCACGGAGGTGGTGACGCAAACGTGGCAGCAGAGAGGTAGTGACTCAGATGTGGCAGCACGGAGCTGGTGACTCAGCGTGGCAGCACAAGGGTGGTGATAGCAGGCTCTAGGGAGAGACACAGACTAGCTGATACAGGAAATTGGTACTAGGACACAGGAAGCGGGACTAGACACAGTAACAAGTACGGGACCTGAGAACTAGCAACGCTCTATGGATAGGCAACGTTGCTCAGGCACCTCTCATAATGTGAGAGTGCTTTAAATACCCTTAAGTTGATTACTGACCTCCGAGGTCACTTCCGGGTAATAGGACGCTTGCCCGTTAAGAAATGGGGTGCGGCGGCGCGTGCACCCTATGGGCACTCCCAGAAGGCTTGCGCGCGGCCTGGGAGCAGGAGGAGGCTGCAGCAGACCCCGGTGCAGGAACGGGGCACACAGACTCACTGGTGAGGTGAGGAGAATGGCGACCCCACCAAGGCATGAGAGCGGGGACATGCGGGGACGCCACATTGGGACCGGGCGCTACAGCAATGTGATGATACATTGATGACTCCATTGACATTTTTTTACCTCTATTTTTAAATATTGTAAATCTTCTTAGATTAGAGCAAAATATTCACATTGAAATGTCATAAAAATAAATAATTTTAAAAAAGTATTTTTAAAATTTAGGGTGTTTTTTTTTGCTAGATTTCAATTATTGGATCAATTCCAACTAAAATTCCGCTGGAAAAAAATCAAAGTGTGTGAACAATTCCAGTTCATTCGGGACGACGCATTAGGGCGGTTGCAGGATCTTTTCCGCCGTCTTTTCTTGCGTCGCGGTGGGATGAATGGGCAGAAATAATTGAATTTGATTTGATTTTGGTGTTTGGCGCGCGCTCTTGTTCTAAGTACACAAAGGTTGAATTTCATACATAGAAATTGTATTTTCCTTGCGAGCCTCGTGGACGAAGATGAATAGAAGCAGCAGAAATCAAAACCGCCAAGACGAGTGAAAAAAGTATCGACTACATTCCCACAGAAATATGAGATTTTAAAGTGCAGGAGATCTGACTATATTTTTTTTCTTTAAATTAAAAGGAAATTATGAAAAAAATTTACATTTTTATTTATAAAAAATATATACTTATATTCAACCACCCTCGCCTTCTGGCTGTGTACGTTCTGAAGAAGTCTCACCCATGCGCATTCTGAGCAGATTTTCCTCACTGTGTATTATCCAGCGAATAAGCCTTGAACATATGGAAAGGGGGGTTCCAAACGTTGACTGCATAAAATGTAACCGGCAGTGGTGTAACTACGGTATTTTGCTCCAGAGTCTGATGGGCCCCGGTACAAAATTTGGACCTGTGCTCCCACTGGCATGTAATCAGGGGCATGTGCCCTTGTAGTATTCCAGATTCTGTGAAGACGTACGTGTTCACCTTTTATGGAATAATGTCCCCCATCCTGTAATAATGTTCCCGATCCTGGCCCCTTCCTGTAATAATGTCCTCCATCCTGGCCCCTTCCTGTAATAATGTCCTCCATCCTGGCCCCTTCCTGTAATAATGTCCTCCATCCTGACCCCTTCCTGTAATAATGTCCTCCATCCTGGCCCCTTCCTGTAATAATGTCCTCCATCCTGGCTCCTTCCTGTAATAATGTCCTCCAACCTGACCCCTTCCTGTAATAATGTCCTCCATCCTGGCCCCTTCCTGTAATAATGTCCTATATCCTGGACCCCATCCTGTAATAATGTCCTACATTTAGGCCCCTTCCTGTAATAGTCCTCCATCCTGGTCCCTTCCTGTAATATTGTCTTCTATTTTGGCCAACTCATTTAATAATAAATTTCTGTGAAGACGTATGTGTTCACCTTTTATGGAATAATGTCCCCCATCCTGTAATAATGTTCCCGATCCTGGCCCCTTCCTGTAATAATGTCCTCCATCCTGGCCCCTTCCTGTAATAATGTCCTCCATCCTGGCCCCTTCCTGTAATAATGTCCTACATCCTGACCCCTTCCTGTAATAATGTCCTCCATCCTGGCCCCTTCCTGTAATAATGTCCTCCATCCTGGCCCCTTCCTGTAATAATGTCCTACATCCTGACCCCTTCCTGTAATAATGTCCTCTATCCTGGCCCCTTCTTGTAATAATGTCCTATATCCTGGACCCCATCCTGTAATAATGTCCTACATTTAGGCCCCTTCCTGTAATAAAATCCTCCATCCTGGCCCGTTCCTGTAATATTGTCTTCCATTTTGGCCAACTCATTTAATAATAAATTTCTGTGAAGACGTACGTGTTCACCTTTTATGGAATAATGTTCCCGATCCTGGCCCTTTCCTGTAATAATGTCCTCCATCCTGGCCCCTTCCTGTAATAATGTCCTCCATCCTGGCCCCTTCTTATAATAATGTCCTCCATCCTGGCCCCTTCCTGTAATAATGTCCTACATCCTGACCCCTTCCTGTAATAATGTCCTCCATCCTGGCCCCTTCCTGTAATAATGTCCTACATCCTGACCCCATCCTGTAATAATGTCCTCCATCCTGGCTCCTTCCTGTAATAATGTCCTCCAGCCTGGCCCCTTCCTGTAATAATGTCCTCCATCCTGGCCCCTTCCTGTAATAATGTCCTCCATCCTGGCCCCTTCCTGTAATAATGTCCTATATCCTGGACCCCATCCTGTAATAATGTCCTACATTTAGGCCCCTTCCTGTAATAAAGTCCTCCATCCTGGTCCCTTCCTGTTATAATGTCTTATATCGTGGGCCCCTACCAGGTATTGTGGCCTCTATTTTGCACATTTTTCTGGACTAATGTCACCCATTTTGGACCCCTTACATGAATAATGTCCCCAATCCTGGTATAATGTCTTCATCCTGGGTCCCTTCCAGGTATTAGGTTTCCCTTTCCTGATATAATATCCTCCATCCTAAGCCTCGTCCAGGTATAATATCCTCCATCCTAGGCCTCTTCCTGGTGGTATAATGTCCCCAATCCTGGGCCCCATCCTAGTATAATGTTCTCCATCCTGGGTCCCTTCCAGTAATATACTGTATGCCCTGTATTCTGGTATAATGCCCTCCATCCTTGGCCCCTTCCAGTAAAGTATGTCCCCCATTCTTATATAATGTGTCTTTTTTACTGGTATAATATCATCCATCCTTGACCTCTACCTGGTATAATGCTCCCCATCATGGGCCCCTTACAATGATATATGTCCCGCATCCTGGTGTGCCGCCCCCGTGCCAGCAGCCGTTGCGGCTCGGATCCGGATGTACGGTGCAGCTCGAGGGGTTCTCCGGACCCGGGGGGTCGCGTGGACACTCTAAATAAAAGAGACGTATTTATACGGGGGTTGTTTGCAAAATGTCTGTGACGTCACCCAGATATGTAGCACCACCGCTGCAGTTGTGGAACTCCCGAGGTAATGGTGTGGCAGCTGGATATTAACCTCTCCGTGGGAAGGGATGGATGCCCCGGGGCCCAGTGTCTCTGTGCTGAGGAGGATGGTTGCAGGGGCCGGCGCACCCAGCCAGGCCGGGGATGTTACTCACGGTCAAATAAAGCACACAAGTCCTGTGGTAAATCAAGGTGATGGTGGCCAGCTGCCGCAGACGGGTGTATCTGATCCCACACCCGGGCTGGTAGTCCAAGTCTCTCTCCTCTGCACTCAGTGTTTTGTAGGTATGACTTCCCGGTTTGAAACACAGCAGTCCGCTTCCGGTCCTTTTGTTGGGAGCTGTGCCCGTCTGACGCTGACCCGTGGGATCTACAGGCCCTGGCGGTGGCCCCATCCCTCTCTGTGGGGGGTTGTCCACTTTTCGGGACTTAGGGTGGGACAAGACCTAAAATCCTGCCCTCAATTGGTTAATTAGCTAGGCCGTCGGTGCCGGTCCTGGCCTCAGGGTCCAAGTACCCCCTCTGTGCACACGGTTTCCGAGTACGTTCTCCGGTGTCGGTACCAGCGGGCTCCAACCCTGTCCCGGTCCACCTCGGATCCACCTAGCCATCTTCCCATCTCCTTCAGACTCTGGCTACCGTCTACCACCTAGCCAAGGTGTCAGGGCTCCGACCCTGCACCTGTCAGTTAGCCTGACCTCCTGCCTCACACTCTAAGCTTCACTGACTGTTTTCCCACCCCGGCTCTCCAGACCCCTAGGTGGGCGTTCCCAAGCGCCTGGTCTCGCCCACTGGTGTGTCTGTTTTTCCCTGGGGGGGAATGACTAGGGTTTCAGGTCGGCTGCTGTAACCCTTTATGGGATTGGTGTTCTGCGGGGGCCTACATGTACAACTACCTGGTTTTCCAGGGCGCTACACTGGTATAATATCCTCTATTCTGGGCCCCTTGCTGGTATAATGTCTCTTTTCTGGTATAATATCCTTCATCATGGGGCCCTTCCTGATATAATGTCCCCCATCCTGGGTCGCTTCCAGTAATATACTGTATGTGCCCCATCCTGGTATAATGCCTCCCATCATGGGCCCCCTCCACTAATATATGTCCCCATCCTGATTTAATGTTTCCCTTTCCTGGTATAATGTCCTCTCTCCTGGACCCCTTCCTGGTATAATGTCTCACTTTCCTGACTTGTCTGCTGGCGTCAGCTGCCAGCCTCTGATTGTCCGGCAGCATGTATTGCAGTGCAGTTATCTGGTGGGTCTCTGTACCTCAATACATTTCAGCTGAATGTTCATCCCCAGTCGCACATCGAGCCGAAATAGCTGCTGGCATCAATGGCCCCTTCTCCAGCACAGATTTGGTCTCTGCAACCACAATTGTTACGACCTTGGTAAACCACATCACTGCCATGTAGACTATGCTTATAAAATGAAGTTACACTGCACACAAATTGGCCAATGTGAGTGTGCCCACCCGCCATGACATGGCGACCTTCTTCGGTGTGACCCTAACCATTTCTGCTTTTCTCTTCACTGATTATGTGCTGAGCTATTTCCAGCAGTCCCATAGCGAATAGATGGAGCAGCAGTGCACATGTTTGACCACCTCTCCACTCAAGCTCCCTCTTCTGGCGATTTGGTGTGTGTCTCCAGGGGATAGGTGATAACGACATGGCGACCTTCTTCGGTGTGACCCTAACCATTTCTGCTTTTCTCTTCACGGTCTATGTGCTGAGCTATTTCCAGCAGTCCCATAGCGAATAGATGGAGCAGCAGTGCACATGCTTGACCACCTCTCCACTCAAGCTCCCTCTTCTGGCGATTGGTGTGTGTCTCCAGGGGATAGGTGATAACTACTTACCAGAATATGGCTTTAAAGATCATGAAACAGACTATTTGCCAATATTAGTCATAAGGCTATAAACTACAGAAAATTGGGTTTATAGTCTGTTTCCCCATGTATGGGACCAGCTTTAAAAAGGGGGAAAATCAATCCATTTTTATTTTTGCTGAATGAATCATGCAAATCGTTTTGGCTAAATCGTCAAAGTCTCTGTTTATTTTCGTCTTGCCGGTGTTGCGAATTATTATTGAGCTGTATGTTCCGCTTTATTAGCTGCAGTATGTAGTATCTACAAAAGGAGCAGGAAATCTATAAACTGTGTGTTACGACCCCAAACATGAAGTCACCATTGTACAGAACACCTGCGTCTACGCTGCTCAATTAATTGAATTTTGCATTTTATGAAGATTTTGTCGGTATTGAGTCAGTCTGAAGTCGGAAAAGCAAAGAAAGGGCCAACAGATATCGTCAATAATGGGGCTGGTAACCTCCGACACCCACTAGGTTCAATTTTAGAGGAGGCTAATTAAGAGGTTTGTCCAGAAGATAGCCTTATTGAGTTCCCGCAGCTCTTGTTTCAGGTTCCATATTGGCACAGTAGAAGGGGCTTGAATTGCTCAACCAAGCACCGGCGTCACAGGTGACTCGGTGACTCTACTAAGCCAATAAGTTCCTCTGTATTCGAAGAAATCTCATCCACTCGCTGTAGAATGTTTCTCCCCCCAAACTTTTTTTTTTTGTGGATCTTCATGGTAAATTTCACTTTTTTTCCCAAGTAGAAGGCTCTGAGGTCTTCTGCAAATCCACAACAAAATCTGGACGCCGAATGTGCCGTGTGAAGACTTTCCCAAAAGAGCCGCCGTCTTACTTTTGCCAATAAGGTCAGAATCATTTAGGGCTTGGTTTGAGTTTCAAACCCTTCCATGGCCCTCTAGTCAATTATCTCCCCCCTCACACACACCAGTTGCAGTTCCTCTAGGGAGGAGAGTCCTGAACTGATTTTTCCCACCCAGGGAAATCCCCAGGGCCAGATGGCATTCATCCACGAATATTGAGGGAATTGAGCTCCGTAATTGACAGACCGCTGTATCTCACCTTTTTAGACTCATTTGTAACAGGGTTGGTGCCTCAGGATTGGAGGATTGCTGATGTGGTACCGATATTTAAGAAAGGTAAGAGGGTAGATCCAGGCAACTACCGTCCAGTAAGCCTGACATCAGTAGTATGCAAAGTTTTTGAAGGCATTTTAAGGGATGACATGCAAAAATATATTGCAGAAAATAATATGATAACTGACAGACAGCATGGATTCATGAAAGATAAGTCGTGTCTAACCAACCTGTTGGGGTTCTATGATGGGGTAAGTTCAAACCTGGATATTGGTAATGCAGCTGATGTGATTTATTTGGACTTTGCAAAGGCATTTGATACTGTACCACATAATAGCCTTATACTAAAGCTCCAGAAGCAAGGACTAGGGGACACAATATGCAACTGGGTAAGGAATTGGCTAAAAGATAGGAAACAAAGAGTAGTCATAAATGGTACTGTCACAAACCACCGGGGGGGTCACTCAGAAATCCCCCGCGCTGGCTACCAGTACGTCACAATCGGGGGGTAACAAGTGGGGGTCACCCCTCCTTTATACCTCCCGACCGACAGACAGAGCACGTGACGCGCTCTCTAGCGCCCCTCTTATAGTCAGGCCAATTATGGAATTGCCCGACCATAAGCAAGGAGGCCGCTATACTACTTATGCCGATTATTGAAGGGTCCCCGGTGAGAGTAAGGTATATATTCCCCCGACCTCCGCGGGTGGAATATATAAAATCTCCCCGAATCTCACTGGCCTCCCCACAATAATCCTTGGCACAATTCGCTGCCACCAACCGATTTACGGTAACTATTAGCCGAACACACAGACGTGGGATTCAAGATCGAGATAACAGAACAGCCCAAGATTAATTATATAATTTAATCAGCCTAAAGCACACTAGAAACTACAATATATACAATAGGGAATCTACAGAATATACATATGTCAGAGTACAGTTACAATCAAAGCATGGGTTACAAACAGGCATACACAGTTCCAGCAGTTACCTTGTTGCGTCTGGCCACAGGGGGGCGCTGTACCCAGGTTTCTAGGATCCTTCCCACAGATGTTTCCTACACGTGCCCCCAGCGAAAGAACACTGGAAAATGGCCGAAGTAGGGTTATCAACCTGGGCAGATCCAGGTCCCCTCCTACCTTAGTGACCTCACAGGGAAGCACTGCTCCACCCCTGGCTGGAGTTATGGACAAAATCCACAACATGGAATATGGCCATAACTTGGCCTGGGAGCGTCGTAGGCGGACGCCAATGCTCTCATTGTGACAGTTATGAATTTAGCTACAGAACGAGGGGACTCATGACCTGTCTGCCAGTTCCCCATTGGCTGATATCACGCCTGGGGCATTTCCCAATGTCCTGCTCCCATAAAAAGGGTGTGCCGGCATCGTCCGCATGCAGAGACACCATTTTTATGGTTGCCATATTTATCGGAAATATGGCTTGCGAGATATGAACCATTTTTTACTGGAGTCGTTCTGTCTGGCTATTTCCATAGCCTTGTAATGAGATACAACTCTTGTTACAGGGTGACGGCAGGGAGTCATCCTGTGTCCATTGTTCCCACACCACCTCATTTCCATATCACAGGACATGGCCATGGAGGTGTAAGTGGAACACTGAGAACAAGAAGGGAGGGGGCACTGCCAGGGAGTGATGAGGGACTATGACTGGAGTCATAATTCATCTTCATATCCCGGGATTTGCCTCACACCTCCCCCCTTTTGAGGGCGCTAGGGGGCAGCACACTCCGGTGTTCCCCCGTGCGCCCGTCCGCGACCTCTCCTTGTCGGGACAGCCCGTCTGCGTTACCGTGGTCACGGCCCCTTTTGTGGCGAATGGTGAAGTTGTATTGCTGGAGCGCAAGGCTCCATCGCAACAATCGCCCATTCGTCCCAGAGACGGTGTGCAACCAGCTGAGGGGATTGTGGTCCGTCTCCACGATGAAGTGGCGCCCGTATAGATAGGGTTGCAGACGCTGCAGGGCCCACACTATGGCCAGGCACTCCTTCTCCATTGTGGAATAGGCAACTTCCCTTGGTAACAGCTTCCTGCTCAGGTACAAGACTGGGTGCTCTTGGCTCGCAGAGTCCACCTGGCTGAGCACCGCACCGAGGCCGAAGTCACTGGCGTCGGTCTGTACTACAAACGGCCGCGTGAAGTCGGCTGCCTGTAGCACGGGCGGGCTGGACAGGGCGTCCTTTAGGGCCCGGAAGGCTGTCTCGCAGTCCATTGTCCAATCGACTGCAGAGGGCAGCTTCTTCTTGGTGAGGTCCGTCAAGGGCTTTGCCAGGCTACTATAGCATGGAACAAACCTCCTATAGTACCCAGCGGTCCCCAAGAAGGACATCACCTGCTTCTTGGTCCTGGGGGTGGGCCAGGATGCGACGGCTTCCACTTTCTCAGGCTCGGGCTTCAGTGTTCTCCCACCTACCCGGTGACCGAGGTACTGGACCTCGCTCATGGCCAGCTGACACTTTCCCGGCTTGATGGTCAAACCTGCCCGGTGGATCCGCCTGAGCACCTGTGCTAGATGCTCTAGGTGGTCCTCCCAGGTGGGACTGAAGACGGCAATGTCATCCAGGTACGCGGCCGCGTACCCTTCAAGTCCCTTGAGCAGGGTGTTGACCATCCGCTGGAAAGTGGCAGGGGCATTCCTCATCCCGAATGGCATCACCGTGGACTCGTACAGTCCAAATGGGGTAATAAAGGCAGAGCGTTCCCTGGCCTTGCGAGTCAGGGGGATCTGCCAATATCCCCGGCTCAGATCCATGATGGTCAGGTACTGAGCCCCGGCCAACTGATCGAGCAGGTCATCGATGCGTGGCATTGGGTACGCATCGGCGACCGTGACCGCATTGAGCCCCCTGTAGTCCACGCAGAACCGAGTGGTTCGGTCCTTCTTAGGGACGAGGACTACAGGCGAGGCCCAAGCGCTGTTGGATGCCTGGATCACCCCCAGCTTCAGCATCTCGTCAATCTCCTGGCGCATGTGTTGCTGCACCTCCAGGGAGACCCGATATGCTGAACGCCGGATCGGGGGATGATCCCCAGTGTCCACGTGATGGACAGCCAAGTCAGTCCTTCCGGGCTGGTTGGTAAACAACCCCCGGAAGGGGAGGAGGGTGGCCCACAGCTGGGACCGTTGGTCTTCCAAGAGCTGGTGGCCAACCTCCACATCCTCAATGGATCCGCCTGCCCTAACCTGGGCTAGCATATCCAAGAGGGTTTCCGCTTCTCCCTCCTCGGGCAGGTTGCACACGGGGAGCGCACATGCCTCCCGCTCATGATGTGCCTTCATCATGTTCACATGGAAGGGCTTCCGCCTTCCACGGGCAGGGTCCAGGGTGACCAGGTACGTCACAGGGTTGAGCTGCTGGTACACGAGGTATGGGCCTTCCCAGGCTGCCTGAAGCTTGTCCTGTGGTACGGGGACCAGTACCCACACCTCTTGACCCACTTGGTAGGTCCTCTCACAAGCGTTCTGGTCGTACCAACGCTTCTGATCGGCCTGGGCTTGAGCCATATTGTCGTGTACCAGTTGCGTCAAGGCCTGCATTTTGTCCCGGAAGCGCATGACACACTCGATAACCGACACTCCAGGGGTGGCCAAATCCCCTTCCCAAGCCTCTTTCACCAGAGCCAGGGGGCCCCGCACACGTCGCCCGTACAGGAGCTCAAACGGTGAGAATCCTGTTGAGGCCTGTGGAACCTCCCGGTAAGCAAATAACAGGTGTGGGAGATACCGCTCCCAGTCACGCCCATGGGAGTCGACCAACATCTTAAGCATCTGCTTTAAGGTGCCATTAAACCGCTCGCACAGGCCATTAGTCTGTGGATGGTACGGGCTGGCCACCAGATGTCGCACCTGGACCTGCTTACAGAGGGCCTCCATCAGCTGGGACATGAATTGGGTCCCCCGGTCAGTGAGCATTTCCTGGGGAAAACCCACTCGGGAGAAAATCTCCAGCAATGCGGTGGCCACCTTGTCAGCCCGAATGGACGACAAGGCCACTGCTTCTGGGTACCGGGTGGCATAGTCCACTACCGTCAGTATGAAGCGTTTCCCGGAGCTGCTGGGGATGGCCAGCGGGCCGACCAGATCCACAGCCACCCTCCTGAAAGGCTCATCGATGATTGGCAGAGATACCAGTGGGGCTTTGGGGTGTGGCCCCGCCTTCCCCACTCTCTGACAGGTTTCACACGAACGGCAGTAGGCAGCCACATCGGCCCCCATTTTTGGCCAGTAGAAATGCTGGTTTAACCTGGCCTTGGTCTTAGCGATCCCTAGGTGTCCGGCCATCGGAATCTCATGTGCGATCCGCAACAACTCCGTCCGGAACGGATAGGGTACCACCAACTGTCGGTCCCTGGGCCACGCCTCCGGTGAACCCTGCTGGACCGTGGCCCGGTACAGCCGTCCTTGGTCCCAGACCACTCGCTCCGGGTCCGAGTCCGAGGGAGGCTGTGCCGCCTGCTCCTTAAGAGCTTTCAGGCTGTCGTCAGCTTCTAACGCTGCCTGAAACCCCTGACTAGATGTGGCCAGAATCGACGAGACTGTCACATCTTCAGTCAGTACCCCGGGACCTGTGTCCTGGCCTCCACCTGACTCGGCTGCCACTTGGTCAGAAGGGGAAGAGCTATCGGACCTCCGGGAGGCCCCTTGGCTTCCAGCACTCCCACTGCGGGTGACAGCGGCCACAGCCGCTGCGACCGTGGGTCGTGCCTGCTCCTCCTCCGTTCCTGACCAAGTCGCCGGTTCAGGCAGACCTACCTGGCTTCCCGACACCCCGGTTGTGGGGGAACCATGCACCGAGATCTTACCTGGGAGCACTTCCGCTCCTGGACCGGCCCCAATCTCACCTGCCTGTTCCCCTCCTGCAGCAACAGAACCCCGCTGTGATATCTCTGGGGACCCCACATTTGCTGTGGTAGCCCCCACCCCACACACTGGTCCTCCCCCTGCAGCACCCTGCTCTCTGCTTATCCCTGCAGAGGGCAGCAGATCCCAGCTCACAGGCTGGTTACTTGTAGAGGCATTGTCACACCTTTCTCTGACCCCCTCCCCTCCTGTCACAGCTGCAGCTGCGTGTGTGTCTATGGTGTCTGTGCAAGCAGAAATATCAGAGTTCACTCCCTCCTCCCTTACATCATTCATAGATAACACATTAACATTGTCCGGAGGCATGTCAGTACTGGCTGAAGGTTCAGCCCTTGGTTGGGGCCCAAACTGGGAGGTTATCTGCCCCAAATCTGTCCCAAGTAGCACGTTTGCGGGGATCCGATCAGTTACCCCCACCTCCCTCACCCCTCGCCCTGCGCCCCAGTCCACATAAATGTCAGCAACAGGCAGCGCCGGGTCAATGCCTCCAATCCCGGAGACAGCGAGGGTTTTTCCAGGGATCAAGTCTTGGGGGGACACCATCTCAGGCCGCACCAGAGTCACCTCCGAGGCGCTGTCTCGCAGTCCTATGGTCACAGACCGGCCGACGGTGACAGGTTGGAAGCTGTCCAGGGACCTACCACCACCCCCACCCACACAATACACCTTGGGCGGCCCTTGGGACGGGGACGGAGCCGGGGCCTTGGGACGCTGAGGGCACCTGGCCTTGAAGTGTCCAGGTAGGTTGCACTGGTGGCACCGTCTTGGTTCCGCCACGGGCCTGGAGAGGGGAGTTGAGGGGGACACCCCCTGCAGTCTAGGGGCAGGTGGGGCAGTCGCCGAATTCATCTTACCCCCTCTCCAGGTGCTGCTGGTGGCCGCTCTCCTGGCCTCAGGGGCCCGGTTGTTGGTGTAGTCATCGGCAAGGGCAGCTGTAGCCGTGGACCCCTTTGGCTTCTGGTCTCTGATGAACTGGCGGAGATCCTCAGGGCAGTTCCACAAGAGTTGCTCCGTGATGAACAAGTCCAGGATCTCCGGTCCGGTGGAAAGCTGCAGGCCTTGGGTCCAGTGGTCGGCAGCTCGGGCAAGTGCCCGCCGGTGGTCAGCCCAGGAGTCCTTTGGTCCCTTCTGTAGGCTCCGGAACTTCTTGCGGTAGGACTCTGGAGTGAGGTTGTACTGTTGGATCAGGGCCCGCTTGATGGTGTCGTAGCCCTGATCTGCCTCAGCAGGCAAGTCCCCAAGGATATCCAGGGCCTTACCCCTTAAACGGGGGGTCAGGTATTTGGCCCACTGGTCCTTGTCCAGATGGTGCTGCAGGCAAGTCCGTTCAAAAGCAGTCAAGAAAGAGTCCAAGTCTCCATCCTTCTCCAGCACGGGAAAGTCCTCAACACGGACCTTTGGAAGTTTGGTGTCTTGAAGGTCACGTGTGGCTGATGAGGGCCGGAGCTGAGCTAGCTGCAGCTGGTAGTCACGCTCTGCCTGGCGCTCTTCACGCGCTGCCTGCCGCTCCGCAGCCTCAGCCTCACGCGCTGCTTGCCGCTCTGCCCTGCGCTCTGCCAGGAGTCCCTTGTAGCCCTCCTGGTCTCCAGCCTGGAGAAGGGCCATAGCCATTTGAAGAAGGCTATCCGAGCCTCCCAGGCTCGGTGGAATGGCACGTGGTGATCTGCGGCCCGCTGCGGAGCCTGGTGATTCACTGTCCCTTGCAGAGCGGAGGGCTGGCATCTGGCTCGTTGAGGACCCTTGGGTGAGCTGCTCCTCATCTTGTCCATAATTGCCAGCTTGTGCGCTGTCCTCTGCAGAACGGTTTTCTGGCGTCGAGCTCCTGGAGGACTCGTGGGCAACCTCCTCATTACTGCCCACAGCACCGTCCTCCCTCTCTTCGGCTCCTGCTTTAGCATTGGCCAGTTGCCTAGCTCTGCTCCTGGTGCCATCAGCCATTCTTGCAGACTTTTGGTCACTGACACAGAACTGACACCTGATGCCTCCACACACCTTACAGTATCTGCACTCTGACACTCTAGTGTTGAGCTAGTCTGAAGACCCCAGCAGCCACAGCTGCTGCAGGCAGTCTTTAGTGTCTGGGAGTATGGGTCTCACACTCACACACACTATTATCTCGATCCCACCGCTATGCCACCAATATGTCACAAACCACCGGGGGGGTCACTCAGAAATCCCCCGCGCTGGCTACCAGTACGTCACAATCGGGGGGTAACAAGTGGGGGTCACCCCTCCTTTATACCTCCCGACCGACAGACAGAGCACGTGACGCGCTCTCTAGCGCCCCTCTTATAGTCAGGCCAATTATGGAATTGCCCGACCATAAGCAAGGAGGCCGCTATACTACTTATGCCGATTATTGAAGGGTCCCCGGTGAGAGTAAGGTATATATTCCCCCGACCTCCGCGGGCGGAATATATAAAATCTCCCCGAATCTCACTGGCCTCCCCACAATAATCCTTGGCACAATTCGCTGCCACCAACCGATTTACGGTAACTATTAGCCGAACACACAGACGTGGGATTCAAGATCGAGATAACAGAACAGCCCAAGATTAATTATATAATTTAATCAGCCTAAAGCACACTAGAAACTACAATATATACAATAGGGAATCTACAGAATATACATATGTCAGAGTACAGTTACAATCAAAGGATGGGTTACAAACAGGCATACACAGTTCCAGCAGTTACCTTGTTGCGTCTGGCCACAGGGGGGCGCTGTACCCAGGTTTCTAGGATCCTTCCCACAGATGTTTCCTACACGTGCCCCCAGCGAAAGAACACTGGAAAATGGCCGAAGTAGGGTTATCAACCTGGGCAGATCCAGGTCCCCTCCTACCTTAGTGACCTCAGAGGGAGCACTGCTCCACCCCTGGCTGGAGTTATGGACAAAATCCACAACATGGAATACGGCCATAACTTGGCCTGGGAGCGTCGTAGGCGGACGCCAATGCTCTCATTGTGACAGTTATGAATTTAGCTACAGAACGAGGGGACTCATGACCTGTCTGCCAGTTCCCCATTGGCTGATATCACGCCTGGGGCATTTCCCAATGTCCTGCTCCCATAAAAAGGGTGTGCCGGCATCGTCCGCATGCAGAGACACCATTTTTATGGTTGCCATATTTATCGGAAATATGGCTTGCGAGATATGAACCATTTTTTACTGGAGTCGTTCTGTCTGGCTATTTCCATAGCCTTGTAATGAGATACAACTCTTGTTACAGGGTGACGGCAGGGAGTCATCCTGTGTCCATTGTTCCCACACCACCTCATTTCCATATCACAGGACATGGCCATGGAGGTGTAAGTGGAACACTGAGAACAAGAAGGGAGGGGGCACTGCCAGGGAGTGATGAGGGACTATGACTGGAGTCATAATTCATCTTCATATCCCGGGATTTGCCTCACAGGTACATTCTCTAAATGGGCTGTAGTCAGCAGTGGGGTGCCGCAGGGATCTGTGCTTGGACCGATTCTTTTTACTCTCTTTATTAACGACCTTGTGGATGGGATTGATAGTACAGTGTCAGTCTTTGCCGATGACACCAAACTATGTAGGATATTAAAAACTGACCTGGATAGTACAATATTACAAAAAGATCTGGATAAGATGTCAGAATGGGCAGATACTTGGCAAATGAGATTTAATGTTGATAAATGTAAAGTAATGCACCTAGGACGGAGTAATCCTATAGCTGCGTATACATTAAATGGAAGTAAACTCGGGACTACAGAACAGGAGAAGGACTTGGGTATTCTCATTACAAATAAGCTGAGCAGCAGCACTCAATGTCAGGCAGCAGCTGCTAAAGCAAACAAGATTTTAGGGTGTATAAAAAGAGAGATTAGATCCCGTGATCCCAACGTATTGTTACCCCTCTATAAATCACTTGTAAGGCCACATCTGGAATACGGGATCCAGTTTTGGGCTCCACATTTTAAAAAGGACATTCAGAAGTTAGAGTCAGTTCAAAGGCGGGCAACTAGACTATTACAAGGAATGGAGGCCGCCCGTATGATGAGTAATGGAGGCCGCCCGTATGATGAGTAATGGAGGCCTCCCATATGATGAGAGGTTGAAAAAGTTAGATATGTTTAGCTTAGAAAAAAGACGTCTCAGAGGAGATCTCATTTATATGTATAAATACATGTGTGGTCAATATAAAGGACTGGCACATGACTTATTCCTTCCAAAGACAGTACTAAGGACTAGGGGGCACTCACTGCGAGTGGAAGAAAAGCGATTCCGAAACCTAAATAGGAAAGGGTTCTTTACAGTTAGAGCGGTCAGACTGTGGAATGCGACCACAAGAGGTAGTAATGGCAGATACTATAACAGCTTTTAAAAAAGGGCTGGATGATTTCCTCAGTACACACAACATTGTTGGTTATAAATGACTTAGTGACTAAATGTAGAACTGGTGGAGGAAGGTTGAACTAGATGGACCTAGGTCTTTTTTCAACCTAAGTAACTATGTAACTATGTAACTATGTAACTATGTAATTTGGTTGATGAGTCCCCCCTTTTAAAATATATGCCCCATAGCAGCCTCACTGACTTAATGCCCTTGTTTTTTCCCTGGAAAGACTTTTAAGGGCTATGCCATGAAAAGTAAATTGGTTGTGTCCACCATGTTGTCTGTCACATGGAGAATTTCACAAACGTCGCTGACTGTCATGGCGGCACTGGGTTCTGTTCAGACTACAGATTCTGACACTTTGATAACTTCTCTTGTGTCTGTGATCAGTGCAGGCAGACTCAGGCGTTGTCCTGCTGGGTGCTAATTCAGAGGCAGGCTAGCAGGAGTTAATCTCTGCTAGTCTGCTTGTTAGTCTCCTTTGATCACCTGCTCTGGGGGAGCCAATCACATCGGCTCCCCTCCTTTTTATGCTTGCTGGATCCTTCCACCTATGCCAACTATAGATTTATCATAGTTGGTCTGGAGAGGTCTGGTGATCCAGACTAGATAGATCTGGAGAGGTGTGGTGATCCAGACTATCTGGTGTGATACCTTTTTTGCTGTGTACGATTTTGGTGTTAACCCTTGATGCCTTTTTTTTTTTTGCTACCCTCTTGCTCTTGTTTTTCTCCTGATTCTCACCTTGCCTATTCCTGTTTGTGTGCAGTGTGTCAGAGTTTTGGTTTGTTTGTCCTTATCTGTTTATCATCTCGCTCCTGCCCTGTCCCACTCTGAGGGGAGAGGGGTATTTAGAGTGGTGTTTCTCAGGAGTATAGAAATGCACGAGTCTCCAGTGTCTCCACCATTAGGAGTAATCCGAAGGTGTGGGATAGCCTATGGTCCTCTAGCATAGGAGCCCCCATGTTCCTTGCTATCCCAAAGAAACATTGTGACACTGTAAGCTGATCAATTTCATCCCCTTCACATTTTGGAGTTGGACTAGGTCTTCTCCAAGTAAATCTACAAGTCTCAGAATCCACATGCACAGGCCTCAGGGGAAGAGGGAGGTAGATCAGCACATAGGTGGCCGTAGAGCTGCGGGGGAGGATGCAACCCGGAGGTAGCGGTGAGTAAGTCAGAATCATTGAAGGGACACCGGCGCTACAGATTCCTTTAATTACTAGCTGTAGTACCCGGGGGATAGTAACTGTCTCTCTGTCTCTCTCCCAGTCGCTGTCTGTCTGTCTCTCTGTCTGTCTCTTTGCTTGTCTGTCTGTGTCTATGTCTCTGTCTGTCTGTTTCTATCTCTGTGTCTGTATTTGTATTAGTCTATCTGTCTCCATCTCTGTGTCTGTCTCTATGTGTGTGTCTGTCTCTCTCTTTCCACATCTGTCTCTTTCCCCATCTGTCTCTTTTCCCGCCTGTCTCTTTTCCCGCCTGTCTCTTTTCCCGCCTGTCTCTTTTCCCGCCTGTCTCTTTTCCCCGTCTGTCTTTTTTCCCCGTCTGTCTCTTTTCCTCGTCTCTCTCTTTCCCCGTCTCTCTCTTTCCCCGTCTCTCTCTTTCCCCGTCTCTCTCTTTCCCCGTCTCTCTCTTTCCCCGTCTCTCTCTTTCCCCGTCTCTCTCTTTGCCCGTCTCTCTCTTTGCCCGTCTGTCTCTGTCTGTGTCTCTTTCTGTCTCTCTTTATCCGTCTCACCACCGACATTTTATTAAATCACACATAAGCTTCTTATACTAACAGTTTATTTTGTTCCTATAGCAACCACTGACAGTTGCTATTAATAGCCAGTAGCTCCCACCTGCATTTAGTATAATGGAGGCAGGATTTTGGAGACTAACTGTAAAGCGCGGGGTTACATTTTCCCGTCAAAACATAGTCTATGACATTCCCTGGGTCACATGGGGCGTCTGTGCAAAATTTCGTGATTTGTAAATGTGACGGTGCAAATTCCTTTAGCGGACATACACACACACACACACACACACACACACACACACACACACACACACACACACACACACACACTCAACTTTATATATTAGATTGAACACAATGAGTTTGTTTTGAACCCTGTGGACTTTTTGGTGCAGTTTAACTATATTGACCATTTTTGAACCTAAGTCATTATTGCTTAAATCCTCCAGATCTTTTGCAGCATCAGTCCTGATTATTCGAGATGTTTAGCCCTCTCCGTCTGCCATTTGTTTCTTACATTTTAATTCCTGCTTAGTAATTCTCATCTAAATGTTCTGCTCCGTGGCGCTCATGAACATTTGACAGGCTGGTAATTGATAGCTCGGAGTTATCGCGGTGTCTGCTGATCAGGTAATTTCTGTTAATGTGCCGGTCTCGTATCCGCACCAGCACCAGATTTGGAACATTTTTTCCCTATGGGTTTACATTAACACGTTTCTCCAGCCGACAGGATTTCATTTGTCTTGCTCGTTCTTCTGTTGATTTATTAATATAAAATTTATTAGAGAAACTCCAACTAAATAGAGCGATACCGTTCATTTCTGGGCGCAAAGTGCTCATAATGTAGGGGGTAACAAGCCTAAATATAAGCGTATAGGAAGGCACCGTGCTCCTTCTTGTCCATGAATTAGGGGAACTTTGAAGACTTCTTCAGGAGGAGGTTATGAGTTAAAGCTTTACAGAATTACAAAAAGTTTCCAATATCAAGTCCAAGTGTTTATAGGTCTTGAGCACCTTCAATTTTGTGAAAAAAGTGCAACTCGTGCACCTGCCGTTATTCAGTACTTAAAGGGATTGCCCACTACTAGGACAACCCCTTTTGATTCTACTGATTTCCCCCATGTAAAATAATAAAGCCTATACTCGCCTCCCGTACCGGCGCCCTTTTTGCTATGTCCAGGCTTGCGGTGCTAGTGTTCATGTGTCATTATGACATGCGAGCCCCACGTCCAATCGACGCCGGCTTTCTTCTCTCCGCCTTTGGACCAAAGGAGCAATCAATAGGAACTGAGCGCAGCCACAGAGATCCCTTCCTGTTGACTGCTCGTTTGGCCCGAAGGTGGGGAGACCCAGCGTTGATTGGACTCTGTGCTTGTGGGACTTCACAACCCAATGTGAGCCCCGGCATCGCAATCCTGGACACCGGTGGAAGGGCGCTGGTATGGGAGGTGAGTATAGGCTTTATCTCAAATGGAGTTTTGCACAAACGTCGCTGACTGTCATGGTGGAATTGGACCACCCGATGGTTTCCCTGGTGTCTGGGATCAACACAGGCAGACTCAGGTGTTGACTTGCTGTGTGCTGATTCATACGCAGGTTAGAAAGGGTTAAGGCTGCTTGACACGTAGCGACATCGCTAGCGATTTAACTCGTGAAAGCACCCGCCCCTGTCGTTTGTGCGTCACGGGCAAATCGCTGCCCATGGCGCACAATATCGCTAGTACCCGTCACACGGACTTACCTTCCTAGCGACGTCGCTGTGGTTGGCGAACAGCCTCTTTTCTAAGGGGGCGGTTCGTCCGGCGTCACAGCGACGTCACACAGCAGGCGTCCAATAGAAGCGGAGGGGCGGAGAGCAGCCACAGGAAAGTGACGTCCACCTCGTTGCCGGCCGGACGCAGGTACGTTGTTCGTCGTTTCCGGGATGTCACACGTAGCGATGTGTGCTGCCTCAGGAACGACGAACAACCTGCGTCCTGCACCAGCAACGATATTTGGGAGCTGAACGACGTGTCAATGATCAACGATTAGGTGAGTATTTTTGATCGTTAACAGACGCTCGTAGCTGTCACACGCAACGACGTCGCTAACAAGAACGGATGTGCGTCACAAATTCCGTGACCCCAACAATATCTCGTTAGCGATGTCGTTGCGTGTAAAGCCCCCTTTAATCTGTCCTGGTCTGCTTGCTCCTTTAATCACATGTTGTTGTGAGGAGACCTATCACATCTTCTCCCCTCCTATTTAAGGCGGTGGGATCCTTCTACCCATGCCAGCTATAGTTTATTCTAACTAACACTTGTTCTGTGAGGTGTGGTGTTCCAGACTCTCTGATTAAATTTGTGCCTAAGTTGTGCTTATTGCATGGTGCAGTTGTGGAGTTTACCCCTGTTGTTTTGTAGCTTCCTTCCTGCTCTTGTTTTTCTTCCTGAATCTCTTATTGTCCTTACCTTTTGTGTGTGTGCGTGATATGAGACCGGGTTTTGGTTGTCCCTTGTTTATTTTTATCTGTGGTTTACAACACACTCTTGTCCCATCCCTCCCTGGGAGGAGGGAGAGGGGGAATCTGATCAGGACTGGTCAGGTGCAGGGCCAAGAAGGAGACTTAGGCCTCTCTACCATCAAGAGTATCCCTGAGATTAGGCGTAGCATAGGGTCCCCTAGCTTGAGGGACAACTTAGAAACCCCAAATTCCCGCTATCCCAAATTCATCGTAACATTTTATTATTTTACCTGGGGGAAACGTGGAGTCAAAGGGGGTTATCCCAGTTGTAGACAACCCCTTTAAGGATCTTGTATTTTAGCTTTGTTTGCAGGGTTGGATTAGTCCAAGAAAGTGTCACAGGATCTGACATAATAATGTAAAATTGGCACCAGAGAGATAAGGAACATTTTTGAAAGTCAGTGTATATGCAATAATGTGCTCCAATATTCTTACAGAACCTAACCCAATTGCACGTGTCCTGTAAAGATGGAGGGTGGGCCCTAAACTTTATCTGTGCATAAATGTGTATTTTGGGATCCAGAGAGGGGAAGAGGGAGCCATTGAAGATAATAGAGACTCTTATCTATTTAGATGCCATAGTCGTTGTTGACCATGACGACAAGGAATGAAACTGCATCAATCACAGTTGGCTCCAATAAGTGCAGTAATCAGCTGATGTCGGCTGTGTAAAACAGCCTGCACCAGTTTGTTTGATGCTAGCTCAGGCATGAGTCCTCTTCATACAAATCCTTACAACTTCTGCCATATATATATGTTGGATGTTTGGAGAAGTGGGAGATGCTGAATGTCGGAACAAGTGGGAGACGCTGGGTGTTGGGACAAGTGGGAGACGCTGGGTGTCGGGACAAGTGGGAGACGCTGGGTGTCGGAACAAGTGGGAGATGCTGAATGTCGGAACAAGTGGGAGATGCTGAATGTCGGAACAAGTGGGAGATGCTGAATGTCGGAACAAGTGGGAGATGCTGAATGTCGGAACAAGTGGGAGACGCCGGGTGTCGGGACAAGCGGGAGACGCCGTGTGTCGGGACAAGACAAGCGGGAGACGCCGTGTGTCGTGACAAGTGGGAGACGCCGGGTGTCGGGACAAGTGGGAGACGCTGGGTGTCGGGACAAGTGGGAGACGCTGGGTGTCGGGACAAGTGGGAGACGCTGGGTGTCGGGACAAGGGGGAGATGCCGGGTGTCGGGACAAGTGGGAGACGCCGGGTGTCGGGACAAGCGGGAGACGCCGTGTGTCGGGACAAGCGGGAGACGCCGTGTGTCGGGACAAGACAAGCGGGAGACGCCGTGTGTCGGGACAAGCGGGAGACGCCGTTTGTCGGGACAAGCGGGAGACGCCGTGTGTCGGGACAAGCGGGAGACGCCAGGTGTCGGGGCAAGCAGGAGACGCCGGGTGTCTGGACAAACTGGAGACGCCGGGTATCGGGGCAAGCGGGAGACGCCGGGTGTTGGGACAAGCGGGAGACGCCGGGTATCGGGGCAAGCGGGAGACGCCGGGTGTCGGGACAAGCTGGAGACGCCGGGTGTCGGGACAAGCGGGAGACGCCGGGTGTCTGGACAAATGGGAGATGCTAGGCAGAGGGCCAAGCTACTTGGCACTAGGATTCCCAGCTCTGGGCCCCGTTAAAGGTCTCATGGTCATCCTCCATTGTCGGCACACCCCTGCCAGTGTAACTCCTGGGAGACCCCCAGTAGGACTGATATATTCCATTTTTATTAGTCAATACATGGTGAATGTTCCTGTGAAGCCTTAGGCACACCTATTGCTCACAAACTCTGAGATCGGCGTGGCTCACACAGGTGGGTTTAATTTTATGTGGTCCGCTGTTTCTTGACTTGTTAAAGAAAGAAAAAATACAGCCCAGGCGAAGCTTGACTCGCTTTTCCATTTCCTCAATGTTGAAGCATTTGCACGCATATTGATGTCCCCCCTCCACCCCGGTGCCATGAGAGTGATTCATCGGCTGTGGAGGGAGTTTGCTTTACTGCCCCATTAGCTCCTGCCGAAAATATTCTGATTTAATAACCTCTGGCAGAACAGACTTCATCCAATACATAAGTGCAGATAAAGTGCGGAGAAGAGTAATCCGGTCCACGACTAGTCCTAATTACATCCCAAATTGCAGGGATTAGGTCATAGATTGCAGAAGTCTGTGCTGAGTTCATTAATTACAGATCCCAGCCATGTGCCAATACATCGTACAGTGCCTTATTCTCCCTTCAAATTGTGAAAAACTACATCTCCCAGCATTCCAGAGGTTTTGCAAAAAGTTGGAGGCGATTAATTTAATTTAATGTGGTTTGGTTGGAGACGTATAATACAGACCAAAAGTTTGGACACACCTTCTCATTCAAAGAGTTTTCTTTATTTTCAGGACTCTGAAAATTGTAGATTCACATTGAAGGCATCAAAACTATGAATTAACACATATGGAATGAAATACTTAACAAAAAAGTGTGAAACAACTGAAAATATGTCTTATATTCTAGGTTCTTCACAGTAGCCACCTTTTTGATTACTGCTTTGCACACTCTTGGCATTCTCTTGATGAGCTTCAAGAGGTTGTCACCGGAAATGGATTTTCAACAGTCTTGAAGGAGTTCCCATAGATGCTTAGCACTTGTTGGCCCTTTTGCCTTCACTCTGCGGTCCAGCTCACCCCCAAACCATCTCGATTGGGTTCAGGTCTGGTAGAGACGAGGTCATCTGCCGTAGCACCCCATCACTCTCCTTCTTAGTCAAATAGCCCTTACACAGCCGGGCGGTGTGTTTGGGGTCATTGTCCTGTTGAAAAATAAATGATGGTCCAACTAAACGCAAACCGGATGGAATAGCACGCCGATACAAGATGCTGTGGTAGCCATGCTGGTTCTGTATGCCTTCAATGTTGAATAAATCCCCAACAGTGTCACCAGCAAAGCCCCCCCACACCATCACCCCTCCTCCTCCATGCTTCACGGTGGGAACCAGCCATGTAGAGTCCATCCGTTCACCTTTTCTACAAAGACACGGTGGTTGGATCCAAAGATCTCAAATTTGGACTCATCAGACCAAAGCACAGATTTCCACTGGTCTAATGTCCATTCCTTGTGTTCTTTACCCAAACAAGTCTCTTCTGCTTGTTCCTGTCCTTAGCAGTGGTTTCCTAACAGCTATTTTACCATGAAGGCTGCTGCACAAAGTCTCCTCTTAACAGTTGTTCTAGAGATGAGAAGGTGTGTCCAAACTTTTGGTCTGTACTGTACGTACATATGATGCAATCGTACTTTGCTCCTGGGGACAGCAATGGAGCCCAAATGCCCCTTGGTCACATAGGACACGAGTATTATAAATGGCACATGGTATTTTTGGCCCTTTTTTATTTTTTCATTTCAAAACAAATTGATTTAGAAGTTTAGAAAAAGAAAATAACATAAAAAAAGTAGGTGTCACTAATATATTTATGGGTTCTTGGGTATTTACGTCTTTGGGATTTTTCGATCACAGTTGCTGGTTTTCAGTAGATGACGAATAACAAACAGTCATCTGGTTTCTGGCCATAGAAGGTCACAGCGTTTGGCTGCACAGAATGCTCCCTTACTGTCTATTGTTCCTGCTGTTATTATTCAGTTAATTCTAGCTCTGGTTGCAAGCAAGAGGCTTGCTCTTATCTGTAGTATTGTTGCTGAAGCTCTGCTGAACTTCTACCTGCGTCATCTGTAGATAAGTAGTTCATGCTTTCCCCCCGTGTGTCGTCCTTGTGTATTCCATAGTGTTTAGTGGAGTTGACAAAGAGCTCAACCCACCCGTTCCCTATTTAGGGTCCAGCACTAGGGATACCTAGGGTCAGGTATCCGGCTCGGCGCATAGGTGGAGAACCTATTTCGGGTGGTGAAGGGGGCCCCAGGGACCAGCAGTAGGTTTGGTCAGGGGTCACCATCTCCCCCTTCCCTAGACGCAGGGGTCCCCTTCCCTTACCTTTCACCGCGCGCTTGGTACTTCCCTGTACTTAGTGTGACACGTGATAAAACCATCTGTCCTAATCCATGCCTTTGTCAGCCGCGGCTGAGCCTTTGCTGGTTTTCTAGCTTAGGGTTACAGGTCATGTGATGGGTTAATCCCATCCTGCCTTGTTATGGATGTCAGGATGCTATATACTGGCGCTGCACCTCTGGTGCAGTGCCAGTGATAGTTTCTGCTCTGCAGCTTGTGTTGTTGGCTCCCTTGAGTTACCTGATATGATCTGTCTCCCTGCTACCTTGTCCTGCCTGTTCCCTTCTCTGTTCATCCATCCGTTCTGGTCCCTAACTACCTGCTCCTTTCTGCTGTGCACCCATCCCTGTCCCAACCTGTTTATCTCCCACCCTAGTATGTTTCTTGGACTTCCCGGCATCTGGCCTGTATTCTCGTTCCTGACTTTGGCTCTATCTCTCCCTTCTGTTGCATACGTGACTTCCTGGCTTCCGACCCTCAGCTCTCACCTGACCATAATTTGATTTTCCCTATGCTATTGACGAGACCTCCTGCTGCTGACCTGGCTTATTGGCTACTCTACTGCCCTCTTGTAGTTTGCCTGCTAATTGCACTCTGACACTACACTGCTTGTAGCTTCAGTGTCTCTCACAGTACAGCGTGACACCATCTCTCTAAAGACATCAATGTCCTATTTGAAGTTGAAGTGGTACATTACGGTCCCAGCACTGGTTCCACTTCTCCCAATCAGTGGGGTCACAACATTTTGCCTCTGCTCTGCCACATTAGGACAGCAAAATTTGCATAGCAAACACAGTGGCAGGGCTGTGCTGGCCAACTGGCAACTGACAGATGGGTTTTTACCTATCCTGGGCTGCTCTGACACTTGGTATGTCTCAATATCTTCAGCAGCCCAGGGTGGAGAAGTGAGGGGGTGAGCTAAGTGCAGGCTCACAGGCTACTGCAATGCATCATTGACCTTGTAGTAACAGAGCCCAGTAAGCCTGGGGAAAGGAAGTGATGGATGTTAACATTTGAGCTCTTGCTGGAGGCACCAAGTGATGCTATCTTCTTGATAAAAAAAATTATATTACTATAATAAGAGTATGGATGCATTTAGTGGCATATAACAGCATGACTGAGAAATAAAAAATGAAATGAGTTGAGAGGACCTCTGTGCGCGAGTGGCATGGCCAAACTGGTGCACTCTTTGCATGGCCAAACCGTTAGGCACACCCTTTGCGTGGCCAAACCGTTTGGCGCACCCTTTGCATGGCTAAAACGTTTGGTGCACCCTTTGCGTAGCCAAACTGTTTGTGCACCCTTGGCATGGCCAAACCAGTAGGCACACCTGTTGCGTGGCCAAACCGTTTGGTGCACCCTTTGCATGGCCAAACTGTTCGGTACACCCTTGGCGTGCTCAAAGTGTTCGGTGCACCCTTGGCATGGCCAAACCGTTTGGTGCACCCTTGTTATGGCCAAATCGTTTGGCGCACCTCTCATGTGGCCAAACCGTTCAGCGCACCTTTGGCGTGGCCCAACTGTTCGGCTGCACTCTTGGTATTGCCAAACCATTCGGTGCACCTTCCCTCCTCTCTTTCCACCTCCCATCCCTTCCTTGATTGACATCTCTGGCTTTACAGAAGCAGAAATGGATGGAAAACCAGCAGGTTTGAAGGTGACCTGAGCTGCTCAGCCGCACCAAGGACGTACCGAGCGCCTGTGCTTGGTTTGGCCAGTTATTTTCTGCTTACAAACTTTCCTTTAGTAAGTTTAGAAAAATTGAATTAGGGACTTTAGACAGCAGGAAAAATGGATGTGCCAGTCATGGAGATTGAAGCCACAACACTCGATCATGCTCCAGTCATTAATGCAGTCAGTGGGGTGTAAACTGTGGGTGCAGAGCCGTATTCTGCTGATGTACAGAGGATTTTCTTTACATACACAGTAATTGCATTTTCCTGATGTTACAACATATGCCGCTGTGTATTCTTCTGTGCCTTTATATGAATTATTCATGGAACTGGATACAAAAAAGCATTTTGTTTCTTAAATAGGTTTTAAAAAAAATATAACAAAATACTTACACTGAAATCTCTCATCACATTTAGATGTATTAGTATTCTATACCATACTTTGGACAATGTATCCTTTCGCCCATTAGTCTCAACAATATATTGGAATTTTGCAAAAACCTTCTTAGTGGTGGATGCAGGTATTAAATAAAAATGGGCAAAAAGTCAACAGGACCTAAATTCCAGCATCAACCAACAAACTTGGTTTTGTAGGTCTTCTGAAAATGCACCTTCTAGACGTTCACTGCATTGGTTATGTGGTTGGTTGTGGCTTGTCTATACATTGTTTTTATCCTTCTGTTTCAGACACAGATACGTTATCTATCAACCTTGTTCACATAGGATCTCAATGATATTGCTTACCTTAGGAGCTGTGCCCTGCATGTCCCCCTCGCCCCAACGTACGTTTCACCTCTTCATCAGATTCGCTCCCTGACGAAGAAGTGAAACATACGTTGGGGCGAGGGGGACACACAGCGCACAGCTCTTTAGGTAAGCAATACCATTGAGATCCTAATATGGGCTACTGTTATGATCCGGTAATCGTGGAAGATTACAAACAAATCCAATTAGTATAAACACACAAAGAAAAACAAGAGTAGTTGGAACCTGAGCTGACCACAATCCCCCTAACTATCAGACCACACGAGAAGTAGCCGTGGAGCTTTCCTAAACACCTAGACGCCACGTTATAGCTGGAAAAACTAACTACACCTCACAGATAGATAAAAATGAGGAAATATACCTTGCCTCAGAAAAGTCCCCAAAGGAATATCCAGCCCCCAACATATAGAGATTACGGTGATGTAGGAAAACACGATACTCAGATAGGAAAAATAGATTTAGCAAAGGCGAGGCGATACTACCTAGATACAAAGGAAAGAAAAGGAAACTGATTGTGGCCAGTACAAAAACCCTGCACAAAAATACCAATCTTCTGGTAGTAAAAATGGCCCTGGAGGTTATACGACCTCACCCCCACTATATCAGGTACTCTTGTAAATAATGGGAGAGACAAAATACCAAAAAGAACACAAAAAATACGAAAGTGCAAATAATCAAGTTTGACACGGAGAATCTCCATTTTCTTACAGAAGAGCTAACAAAGGGGGAACCCCCATGCTCACCAAACTAGAAAGGCAAATCTTCACCTGCAAGAAAACAGATTCAAAACAAAACAAAAGAAAAACAAGCACTCTAAAGTGTAAACAAGGAAGCAAAGCAAAAGCTTGCAAACTTAGATGCAGAGGTCTTGCACAGGAAAACAGGGAAGAACAAAACTCCAAGCCAGGTTTAGAGACTGAGGAAAATAAAACATTCTCCGGCGCCAGCAAGGCAAAAAGTGCTCTCCTATATACACCAGGCTTGTCTGCAATAGGACTTCCTTAATTCCCAATTAACACCGACACCTGCCTGAGTCACAGACTCAGACTCAGCTTCACTACCATTCCTGGCCACCAGAGGGAGCTCCAAAACAGCATCCACACAGATGACATTCACAACAGGCTACATTAGCAATACTGGATTATAATTAAACATATGCTTTACCTTTAGGATCCTAGTATGGGCTATATTGGATTAAATTAATGGATTAGCACAGTTATTTATTGTTAGCACAAGCACTTTTATTTAAGGCTTATTGATTGTTATTTATATGTACAGGTTACCTGTTTTTAAGTTGTGGATACTGTGCTGCCCCCCCCCCCCCCCCCCATGTTTTTATATTTTTATGTAGCATCGGCTATGAATTGATTAAATTGAATATATTTATTGTTTTTTTTACATATCTGTTGATTATTTTAAACCTTTTCAACAAATAAATAATATTTTATATTTGTTTTTGGTTTGTTTTATATAACCAGGTCTTTTTGTTGTGTTATCTGTAGGATTGCAGAAGGAAAAACTCTACAAATCCCCATTATCTAAGTCCTGTCTGGTTATATCCTGACTATTAGCAGCGTCTTGCGTCCTACGCCTAAACTTTAACTACTGGTCAAAGAAATGTTTCAGATTTTTCTATGGTGATGAGTTGGCTGTTTGTATGCACATGATAACAAAAGAACCATATAAAATATTTGCCGGTGGAATTTTGTCCAGCCATGTGATATTCCGAAAATTTCACACTAACTTTTGGCATCACATGATCCACTTTTGGAAAAACATTACAGAGATTAAACCTGCATAAAATGGCAAAAATTCAATTACAGGGTCGAGAAGGAGACACTGAACTCAGGGATGGACCGGTATATGTGCTATAACTTAATTCGGTGTCTCTTTGCCAAAGCTATTTAACTGCTGCTTTCCGTACCCACATGTAGAGAAAGCTTGTAAACCCTGCTTCCCTAGAAAAAGCCTGAGAGTCCTGCTTCCCTTACCCACTCATAGAGAGAGCCTGTGAGTCCTGCTTGCCTTACCCACTTATAGAGAAAGCCTGTGAGTCCTGCTTCTCTTACCCACTCATAGAGAAAGCCTGTGAGTCCTGCTTCCCTAGAAAAAGCCTGTGAGTCCTGCTTCTCTTACCCACTCATAGAGAGAGCCTGTGAGTCCTGCTTGCCTTACCCACTTATAGAGAAAGCCTGTGAGTCCTGCTTCTCTTACCCACTCATAGAGAAAGCCTGTGTGTCTTGCTTCTCTTACCCACTCATAGAGAAAGCCTGTGAGTCCTGCTTGCCTTACCCACTCATAGAGAAAGCCTGTGAGTCCTGCTTGCCTTACCCATACATAGAGAGAGCCTGTGAGTTCTGCTTCCCTTACCCACTCATAGAGAGAGCCTGTGAATCCTGCTTCTCTTACCCATACGTAGAGAGAGCCTGTGAGTCCTGCTTGCCTTACCCACTTATAGAGAGAGCCTGTGAGTCCTGCTTCTCTTACCCATACATAGAGAGAGCCTGTGAGTCCTGCTTCCCTTACCCACTCATAGAGAGAGCCTGTGAGTCCTGCTTCTCTTACCCACTCATAGAGCCTGTGAGTCCTGCTTGCCTTACCCACTTATAGAGAAAGCCTGTGAGTCCTGCTTGCCTTACCCACTCATAGAGAGAGCCTGTGAGTCCTGCTTCTCTTACCCACTCATAGAGAAAGCCTGTGAGTCCTGCTTCTCTTACCCACTCATAGAGGGAGTCTGTGAGTCCTGCTTGCCTTACCCATACATAGAGAGAGCCTGAGAGTCCTGCTTGCCTTACCCACTCATAGAGAAAGCCTGTGAGTCCTGCTTGCTTTACCCATACATAGAGAGAGCCTGTGAGTCCTGCTTGCCTTACCCATACATAGAGAGAGCCTGTGAGTCCTGCTTGCCTTACCCATACATAGAGAGAGCCTGTGAGTCCTGCTTGCCTTACCCATACATAGAGAGAGCCTGTGAGTCCTGCTTCCCTTACCCACTCATAGAGAAAGACTGTGAGTCCTGCTTGCCTTACCCATACATAGAGAGAGCCTGTGAGTCCTGCTTCCCTTACCCACAAATAGAGCCTGAGAGTGCTGAAATTGAAGTGAATTTCCATAACTTTTATAGAGAGGAGACATCATCATAAAGAAAGTAAGGAGCATTACTGGACTAACCTCCCCTGTGATGATTTTCTAACCACCAGTTGTTCATCTATCTGCTGCTGAGGCCACTGATTGTCCGCAGTGGTCACATGACAGATGAACATGAGACGTGACTGAAAGTGATGACGACCCCGCTGCCAATGACCTGACCACTAACGCCAGTGATTGGCATCAGGGTCAGGACATTGGTGGATGAGATATCATGACCTCCAGCGCTAGAGAGATTGTTTTAGAGGTTGGCCACTACTTTTACATTGATGGCCAATCCATAGGTCATCAATGTCTGATCAGCCAGGTCCGACACTCGGCACTTCCACCGATCAGTTGTTCTTGGTGCCGGTGGAAGCAGCAGGCGGCTGGAAATGTTCGGTTACGGAGCTGCTCCGTCTTCTGTTTGCGGCTGCAGCCGGGTCCCTTCTATTGATTAAAAAGGTAGGTGGATGTGCAGTACTTGGCCACAGCCGCTAGTAGAAGACCGAGCAGCTCCGGAACGTTGCATTTCCGGATGCCTGCTGCCGGAACCAACAACAGTTGATCGGCCGGGGTGCAGGGTGTCAGACCCCGGCCGATCAGACATTCATGACCTATTCTAAGGGTAGGCCATCAATGTAAAAGCAGTGGACAACCCCTTTAAATTTTAAAGGGTTCCTTTGTAACTTTTCAAATGTCATGGAAAATCCCTTAAAATCGCTTTTTAAGATGAAATCATAATAGTGTACATCCCCCAAGCATCTCCTTCCCTATTAAGTTTCTTAGGTAGTCACCTGTAGGCTGCCTTTAGAGGTGTAAAGTCATACCCCCTACCCCAAAATTAGCAATGTGACTTTATAGCGGTGAAAGTATCTCAATTCTGCCCGCCATTCAGAAGTTCTCCGCTTTCCCTATGGACGACGTACCCCATTGGAGTCCCTTCGATGTACATGAACATTTGTTGGATTCTTCTCCCCCTCCCCCTCCATCCAAACGCCATTATATTTTTTATCACGCCAATGTTTTCTGAAGTGTTACAGACATGAATTAGATTATGGGCTGAGAACCCCTCATTTTATGGGCTCGGGGGGATGCGAAATCTTATATGTACTGTTGTGTTTGGTCGACCATGAAAGAGTTCCCGGACTCTTATCCCCGATACCTGACTTTATAACATTATACTTTATTTTGTGTGTTTTATACTTACAAAAGATGATTTGAAATTAAATAACATATGGTCTGAATATTCCGCAAATCCTAAAAGCAATATCTGCGGGTACGTAACATGTCGCTCGTCTTTCATGCCCAAATTCAAACTCCGTGTTCCTCTGGTGATGCTAATAAAAGGCGCTGGAGAAATCCAGACGGCAGATCCGTACACGGTTCAGAGAGGAGACTGCGGTCTGCGCGGGTCTGGCTTTCATAAAGCGGCCTGTGAGGGTGGAGTAAATGCACGCGCTCCCTTTTGTTTTAACAAGCTCGAACCCCCCCCCCCCCCAAAACATCTGTATGTTATTAATACGGCTCGAGGTGGTACAAGAGGGCTGACACCGTCCGTGCACGTCTGCTCCGGCTGCAGGGCTGCGTCCTTTATGGAATTGTATCATTGCAAACTTGATTTTTATTAATTTTTTATTATTTTATATCTCACTTTTTTTTTATTTACAGAAATCGCTCCTTTATTTGTAAATAGACTGTGTTGCAGCCATCAGACGCCACTTATCAAGTTTTTGCTTTTCGGTTTTGGTTTTTTTTGGTTTTTTTAGAATATTTAATTACTTTTCTTTTACTTTTTTTGTGTATTTTTATGTTTTTGTAATTAGTAGCACCTGATTTTATAGCATTTTGCTCAATTGGGGGGGGGGGGGGGTGAAGTCGCACCTACAGCATTAAACAAAGTTTTCTTTTATTGCTAAATAGAAATAAAGCGATATTGTTAACTTTTTTAATTAAAAATATTTGGAGGTGCGCTGAACCTGACCGGATCCAGAGACCTGGCCGCCTTCAGAGCAGCACTCTCAATGAGACAGGCCACCGCTGATAGGCTGCAGCGGTGATTGATAACGTCAGCCACATGCATGAAACAATAAAATTACAAAATCCCTCTGTTCTTGAGGATTTGTTTTTTTACCCATTAATGATAAGAATAACCCTTTAAGGCCTTTGGGACACCAGATTTGGGGCCTATAAGCTGCGGCCACCACCAGTGGGCTCTTATATACAGCATTCTAACATGCTGTATATAAGAGCCCAGGCCGCTGTGTAGAACATAAAAAACACTTTATAATACTCACCTAAGGGCTGGTCCGGTGCAGACCGGTCAGATGAGTGTCTCCGTTCTCCAGTACCGGCGCCTCCTCTTTCGGCCATCTTTGTCCTCCTTCTTCAGAAGCCTGGGTGCATGACACGTCCT
The DNA here is from genome assembly GCF_048569485.1 of Anomaloglossus baeobatrachus. Lineage (NCBI taxonomy): Eukaryota > Metazoa > Chordata > Amphibia > Anura > Aromobatidae > Anomaloglossus > Anomaloglossus baeobatrachus. Next base: position 26,020,912 of record NC_134360.1, on the reverse strand, counting down.
ACGTCGTCCACACTAGCCGGCACTGAGGTCCTGCGCAGGCGCACTACAATACCTAGATCTGTTCTGCTCAGGTCAGATCAAAGTGCGCCTGCGCAGGACCTCAATGCCGGCTAGTGTGGATGACGTAGGACGTGTCATGCACCCCGGCTTCAGAAGAAGGAGGACAAAGATGGCCGAAAAGGGAGGCGCCGCACCTGGAGAACGGAGACACCCATCCGACCAGTTTGCACCGCACCGCACCTTAGGTGAGTATTATTAATATTATTATTATTATTAAAGTCATTTTTATGTTCTACACAGCGGCCTGGACTCTTAGGCTATGTGCCCACGCTACAGGATTTACCGCGGATTTACCGTGGATTTTGCCGCGGATTTACCGCGGATTTGCCGAAAATCTGCAGCAGCACTTCCAAGCCATTTCAATGGCATTTTGGAAATGCTGTGCCCATGCTGCGGATTTTTCCGCGGCGGATTTGCCGCGGATTTTGATCCGGAAAAATCTGCAGCATGTCAATTGTTTGGTGCAGATTTGGTGCGGATTTTTGGCTTTGAATGGGGAAAAAAAAAAAAAAAATCCGCATCAAAATCCGCGGCAAATCCGCGGCAAATCCGCGGGTGCGGATTTGCCGCGAAAGTCGCGGATTTTCAGGCAAAAAAATCCGCAGGGACATTCTAGCGTGGGCACATAGCCTTATATACAGCGTTCTAACATGCTGTATATAAGAGCCCACTGGTGGTGGCCACAGCTTATAGGCCCCAAATCTGGTGACAGGTTCCCTTTAAAGGGAATCTGTCACCAGGTTTTTGTTCCTCCATCTGAGAGCAGCATAATGTAAAGACAGAGACCCTGATTCCAGCAATGTGTCACTTACTGAGCTGTTGGCTGTCATTTTGATAAAATTAGTGGTTTCTCTGCTGCAGACCTAGCAGTTATACAGAGCTCATGAATCACGCCAGGGAACCTTTCTCGGCTATTTTTCTGCAGCCGAGACTCAGTTTATACTAATATTTGAATGTTTCGTCTTCGCTTCCTGACTGCGAAGAGACAAAAATAGCCTTTACTCAGATGAGACTGTCACGTATTTCTTGTTCGCTTATTCGTATATATCAACCATAAATACTTTACTCTGCGTAGCTCGCTCATCATGACTGATGGGATTTTTCTTGACCTGGAAACCATCAGCAGGCAGGCTGGCTGCTGGAGTCTATTAGGGCTCTCCAATGATGGCTTGGATGAATACACAAGTCTGGCACATTAACACATACATTTCCAATCAGTCCATAGAAATACCCGGACTGGGGTTTATTTGCACCTGTTAAGCCGTCTGCTCACAGGGAGTGTTAATGATACCTATAGTGTATGTAATTACAGGGAAGGAACCTGTACACATACCATGTAAGGTAAGGGTTAACGATATTGTGGCATTTTGTGGCACCCGTATAACAGAGCGCTTTGTGGCACCCGTATAACAGAGCACTTTGTGGCACCCCTACATCAGAGCACTTTGTGGCACCCCTACATCAGAGCACTTTGTTGCACCCCTATAAGAGAGCACTTTGTGGCACCCCTATAAGAGAGCACTTTGTGGCACCCCTTTAAGAGAGCACTTTGTGGCACCCCTACATCAGAGCACTTTGTGGCACCCCTACATCAGAGCACTTTGTTGCACCCCTATAAGAGAGCACTTTGTGGCACCCCTTTAAGAGAGCACTTTGTGGCACCCCTTTAAGAGAGCACTTTGTGGCACCCCTATAACAGAGCACTTTGTGGCACCCTTAGAGCATTTTATGGCACCCATATAACAGAGCACTTTGTGGCACCCATATAACAGAGCACTTTGTGGCACCCCTATAACAGAGCACTTTGTGGCACCCCTATAACAGAGCACTTTATGGCACCCATATAACAGAGAACTTTGTGGCACCCATATAACAGAGCACTTTGTGGCACCCATATAACAGAGCACTTTGTGGCACCCCTATAACAGAGCACTTTGTGGCACCCCTATAACAGAGACCTTTGTGGCACCCTTATAACAGAGCACTTTATGGCACCCATATAACAGAGCACTTTGTGGCACCCCTATAACAGAGCACTTTGTGGCACCCATATAACAGAGCACTTTGTGGCACCCATATAACAGAGCACTTTGTGGCACCCCTATAACAGAGCACTTTGTGGCACCCCTATAACAGAGCACTTTGTGGCACCCGTATAGCAGAGCACTTTGTTGCATCCCTATAACAGAGCACTTTGTGGCAATCGTATAACCGTGCACTTTGTGGCACCCCTATAAGAGAGCACTTTGTGGCACCCCTTTAAGAGAGCACTTTATGGCACCCATATAACAGAGAACATTGTGGCACCCCTATATCAGAGCACTTTGTGGCACCCCTATAACAGAGCACTTTGTGGCACCTGTATAAGGCTGGCGTCACACTTGCGATTGAAAAATCGGTCTGATTCTCATGTTGGAGAGCAGACCGATTTTTTTCCTCACTTTTCATCCGTGTGCTGTCAGTGTGCAATCCGTTTTTTGCTCAGCAGCTGTTACTCATTTATAGTCATGTACAGGAGCATTTACATTATTCTCTGCTACATGATAGAATTGTATTGAGAAAATGGATGTCACTAGGATGGTGTGTGCCGTGTGTGTGACATCCGTTTTTTTTCTCGCACCCATAGACTTGCATTGGAGAGTCTCGCACAAGAAACTCTAGAAATCGCAGCATGCTGCACTGTTTTTCTCTCAGTCCGATTTCAACTGAGAAAAAAAAAGCAGATGGGAGCTGCCTCACTGATTAACATTGGTCCGAGTGCAATGCGAGATTTTCTTACATTGCACTCATGTGAGTCAATCGCAAGTGTGCCTAACAGAGCATTTTGTGGTACCCCCGATAACAAAGCACTTTTTGGAACTCGTATAAGAAAACACTTTGTTGCACCCGTATAACAAAGCACTTTGTGGCACCTGTATAACAGAGCACTTTGTGGCACCTGTATAACAAAGCACTTTGTGGCACCTGTATAACAGAGCACTTGGTTGCACCTGTATAACAGAGCACTTTGTGGCACCTGTATAACAGAGCACTTGGTTGCACCTGTATAACAGAGCACTTGGTTTCACCTGTATAACAGAGCACTTTGTGGCACCTGTATAACAGAGCACTTTGTGGCACCTGTATAACAGAGCACTTGGTTGCACCTGTACAACAGAGCACTTTGTGGCACCTGTATAACAGAGCACTTTGTGGCACCTGTACAACAGAGCACTTTGTGGCACCTGTACAACAGAGCACTTTGTGGCACCTGTACAACAGAGCACTTTGTGGCACCTGTACAACAGAGCACTTTGTGGCACCTGTACAACAGAGCACTTTGTGGCACCTGTACAACAGAGCACTTTGTGGCACCTGTATAACAGAGCACTTTGTGGCACCTGTATAACAGAGCACTTTGTGGCACCTGTATAACAGAACACTTTTTATTGTGCCCTCATAAGAGAGCCTGCCAAAAATCATCAATATAAATCTGTCATACCAATCTCATCCTAGAACCTGCCATAGTGCCTACATAACAGTGCTTGCAGTAGTGCCTCCATAACAGTATATGCCTTGGCAATTTTTTTTTCTTTAGCAAAGACTGCATCTATTAGTTAGAACCTTGTAGTGCGTCCATTAGAGTCTGCAATAGTGCCTCCATAACAGAAAGTGCCGTAGTGCCTCCATAAGAGAGCTTGCAATAGTGCCTCCATAACAGAGCCTGGTGTAGTGCCTCCACAATAGAGTCGGATGGCCTCCATTACGGTTCTGCCACTGTCTTTTATCATACCTAGGTGGCTGCAACTGTTAGTAAACCACCATATGGCGACCACTTTTCTCATCCGTGCAGAAAGATTTTTTTCCCCAACTTCAGCCCACATAAGGTGTGATAAAGTACAATATAATGCTGCCATATGCTGCTCACATAATAGCCACCTAGAGCGTCCCTCTAATCCTGCCATACAGCTCTCATATTGCAAAGGCCGTATTCTGGAAGCGATGAGCTGAGATCAGATCTTTTCTGAGAGTTTCTTCTCCTACAACACACAATGCTCCTGGTTGTCTTCTCCAGACTCTGCCATAATTTGGTGACAACAGAGATTAACATGTCAGACTAACCTCTCCATTTCCCCACTTTGACTCTTTACCGCTGCTTTGTGTATATAATCCTCTGAGAGGATAGAAAGGCCCCTATTCTGCCCCTCCAATGTTGCAGAACTGCTCTTTGTTTTTCTGCCACATTGTTGCCCTTTTGCCTTTTTGAAGGGGCCGCAATAAAAAAACTTTTGTTCGGCTGAAACTTTCTGCAAAAACCTCAGAATAAACTGCGAGCGGCGAGTTTAGTTTATACTGGATTTCAAGCTCTACTAAGTCTTAAAGGGAATGTTCAGTATCTCCTATGTCTTAATAATCTGTCTTATTTGTTTATAAATAAAATGTATGAATATTTATACTATTTTTTTTCTAGTTTATATATTTTTAATGTTGTCTTTATTGTTTCTTCCACATAATTCTCATGGGTAATTTCTTTCTTTGATCCACTGCATAATCAATAGTGATTCCTATGTTATCTGCCTAAAGATGTTGCCCTTAATTTTAAAGGTGTTGTCCACCTTTTGGTATATATATATATATATATATATATATATATATATATATATATATATATTTTAATTTTTTTTACATATGCATATATACCATATATATAATATATATTTTTATATATATACCGTATTATATACAGAGCCTACAAGTAGTCTTCAATCCCCTGCAGATTTAGCAGGTTTGATAAGATGCAAATAAGTTAGAGCCTGCAAACTTCAAACAAGAGCAGGATTTATTAACAGATGCATAAATCTTACAAACCAACAAGTTATGTTGCTCAGTTAAATTTTAATAAATTTTCAACATAAAAGTGTGGGTCAATTATTATTCAACCCCTAGGTTTAATATTTTGTGGAATAACCCTTGTTTGCAATTACAGCTAATAATCGTCTTTTATAAGACCTGATCAGGCCGGCACAGGTCTCTGGAGTTATCTTGGCCCACTCCTCCATGCAGATCTTCTCCAAGTTATCTAGGTTCTTTGGGTGTCTCATGTGGACTTTAATCTTGAGCTCCTTCCACAAGTTTTCAATTGGGTTAAGGTCAGGAGACTGACTAGGCCACTGTAACACCTTGATTTTTTCCCTCTTGAAGCAGGCCTTGGTTTTCTTGGCTGTGTGCTTTGGGTCGTTGTCTTGTTGGAAGATGAAATGACGACCCATCTTAAGATCCTTGATGGAGGAGCGGAGGTTCTTGGCCAAAATCTCCAGGTAGGCCGTGCTATCCATCTTCCCATGGATGCGGACCAGATGGCCAGGCCCCTTGGCTGAGAAACAGCCCACAGCATGATGCTGCCACCACCATGCTTGACTGTAGGGATGGTATTCTTGGGGTCGTATGCAGTGCCATCCAGTCTCCAAACGTCACGTGTGTGGTTGGGGCCAAAGATCTCGATCTTGGTCTCATCAGACCAGAGAACCTTGAACCAGTCTGTCTCAGAGTCTTCCAAGTGATCATGAGCAAACTGTAGACGAGCCTTGACATGACGCTTTGAAAGTAAAGGTACCTTACGGGCTCGTCTGGAACGGAGACCATTGCGGTGGAGTACGTTACTTATGGTATTGACTGAAACCAATGTCCCCACTGCCATGAGATCTTCCCGGAGCTCCTTCCTTGTTGTCCTTGGGTTAGCCTTGACTCTTCGGACAAGCCTGGCCTCGGCACGGGTGGAAACTTTCAAAGGCTGTTCCGGCAAAGGAAGGCTAACAGTAGTTCCATAAGCCTTCCACTTCCGGATAATGCTCCCAACAGTGGAGACAGGTAGGCCCAACTCCTTGGAAAGGGTTTTGTACCCCTTTGCCAGCCTTGTGACCCTCCACGATCTTGTCTCTGATGGCCTTGGAATGCTCCTTTGTCTTTCCCATGTTGACCAAGTATGAGTGCTGTTCACAAGTTTGGGGAGGGTCTTAATTAGTCAGAAAAGGCTGGAAAAAGAGATAATTAATCCAAACATGTGAAGCTCATTGTTCTTTGTGCCTGAAATACTTCTTAATACTTTAGGGGAACCAAACAGAATTCTGGTGGTTTGAGGGGTTGAATAATAAATGACCCTCTGAATAAACTTTTCACAATTTAAAAAAAAAAATAAAAAAAGAAATAACATTCTTTTTTGCTGCATTTCACACTTCCAGGCTGATCTACAGTCCAAATGTCACAATGCCAAGTTAATTCCGAATGTGTAAACCTGGGGGTTGAATACTACTTGTATTCACTAATATATATATATATTTTATATATATATCTATATTTTATATATATATTTTATATATGTACCGTATATATATTTTTATATGTATTTTTTTTTCTATATACCGTATATATATATATATATATATATATATATATATATATAAAAATATATATCTATTTTTGTTTTTCTCTCTCTATATATATTTTCTATATATATTAAAATATAGAAATTATATATATTATATGTGTGTGTATGTGTGTGGGTATATATATATATATATTTTATATATATATATAATTTGCAAAAGTTTTTGTTTTTATTATAACAAGAAACTGAGAATCCATCAGTAATCTCAATCTGATGGTTTCTTTTCTAACGCCTTTGTCTTTATTTGTATTTATTTATTTTTACAAAAAAAAGGTTTCTTAGACAATTTCCCTTTTAAATGGATGCACTTTGTGGCATGTTCCCAAATGCTATTATTTATTTCTCTCAGGAGCAGAAAGAGGAAACTGAGGATCCAACAGTGAGCTCAATCTGATGGTTTCTTTTCTAGTGCTTTTTTCTTGTTCTTAGAGATAACTGAGAAAAGAAACTATCAGATTGAGCTCACTGATGGATTCGAACGCCTTTGTCTTTTTTTTTTTGCAAAAAAAGATCTCTTAGACAATTTCCCATTTCAATGAATGTATTTTGTGGCATGTCTCCAAATGCTATTCACTTTATTCCTTCCAGGAACAAAAAGAGATAACTGAGAATCCACCAGTGACCTCTATCTGATGGTTTCCTTTCTAATGCCTTTGTCTTTTTTTTTTTCTTTTTTTACAAAAAAGGTTTTTTAGACCATTTACCTTTTTAAATGAATGTATTTTTTTTATTACAAAAAAAGGTTTCTTAGACTATCTATTAAGTGGATGTATTTTGTGGCATGTCTCCATATGTTACTAACTTTACTCCTCCCAGGAGCATAAAGAGGTAACTGAGATCCATCAGTGAGCTCAATCTGATGGTTTCTTTTCTAACGCCTTTGTCTTTTTTTAATTTATTTATTTTTTACAAAAAAAGGTTTCTTAGACAATTTCCCTTTTTAAATGGATGTATTTTGTGGCATGTCTCCAAACGATATTAACTTTTTTTCTGCCCAAGCTGAAAGAGGTAACTGATGGTCAATCAGTGAGCTCAATCTGATGGTTTCTTTTCTAATGCCTTTGTCATTTTCTTTTTTTTTTATACAAAAAAGGTTTTTAGATTATTTCTTTTTCCATGGATGTATTTTGTGGCATATAACTGAATAGGATAACTGAAGTGAGCACTAATATATATATATATTATGAGTGCAAGCCAAAAAATACACACTATATAAGGATAAGGCTGCACATCAAACTTAGATAATGGTATAATGCCTCAAGCATATGGAAAAATATTGGAATATACAATGAAAAATGCTACTTGCTAATTTGAACATGTGAATAATGAATTGCCTACCTGCCATGAATATTAGGAAAAAGGAGATATTTAGCAATCGCATTGATCAATGTAACTGAGCCCCAAGACCTCGTCAAGGTATATCTCTATATTGGGGTCCCTAGCTCTGTGACCCTAACTGTGTGTCATCTCATTGCAATTAAAAACTGCTGTGGGTGGAGAGGGGTAACTAAGGACTGTCTTATATAGGAGATGGAAAAAACATGGCTGAAAGGGGCGGAGCTGTGTTCACATTCAGAAAAAAACTACATATAACTGAATAGGATAACTGAAGTGAGCACTAATATATATATACTAGAAGGTGGCCCGATTCTACGCATCGGGTATTCTAGAATTTACGTATTGTGTAGTTCATGTATGATTTTTGTTATATATATATATATATATATATATATATATATATATATATAGATATAGATATAGATATAGATATAGATATAGATATAGATATAGATATAGATATAGATATAGATATAGATAGAGAGAGAGAGATGTTGTTGTCTGTAGTTACCAAGTGTTTGTGTAGGCGCTGTACATGTTCTGGGTGTTGTCTGGGTGTGACGGGGGGTGAGAGCGGTGTTGTATGTGTGTTGCGTGTGTTGCGTTGTTTGTGGAGCGCTGTGTGTCTGTAGCGTTGTGTGTGTGTTGCGCGGTTTGTGTGTGTGTGGTGTGTTTTGGGGGGAGGTATGTTTTGTGCAATGTGTGTGTTGTGCGGTATGTGCGTATATTTGTGTGTGCCGTGGTGTTTGTGTGTTGGGTGTTGTGTGTGTGCAGCGTTGTCTGTGTGTGTGGGTGTCTGTTTAGGGCAGTTGTTTGTGGTTCCCAGTGTGTGTGTGTGTGGTGTGTTGTGCAGTGCGCGCGCGCGTGTGTGTGTGTGTGTGTGCATCAGCCTCTCTTCTCTCAGCCTACCTCTCCCAGCCTCCCTCCTCCCAGCCTCCTTCAGCATCAGCCTCCCTCTCCCAGCCTCCTCAGCATCAGCCTCCGCCAGCATCAGCCTCTCTCCTTCCAGCCTCCTCCAGCATCAGCCTCCCTCTCCCAGCCTTCCCCAGGATCAGCCTCTCTCCTCCCAGCCTCCGTCCTCCCAGCCTTCCCCAGCATCAGCTTTCCCCTCCCAGCCTCCCTCAGCATCAGCCTTCCCCAGCATCAGCCTCCCGTTCCCAGCCTTCCCCAGGATCAGCCTCTCTCCTCCCAGCCTCCTTCCTCCCAGCCTTCCCCAGCATCAGCTTTCCCCTCCCAGCCTCCCTCAGCATCAGCCTCCCTCAGCATCAGCCTCCCGTTCCCAGCCTTCCCCAGGATCAGCCTCTCTCCTCCCAGCCTCCTTCCTCCCAGCCTCCCTCAGCATCAGCCTTCCCCTCCCAGTCTCCCCCAGCATCAGCCTCCCCAAGCATCAGCCTCCACCAGCATTAGCCTCTCTCCTTCCAGCCTCCTCCAGCATCAGCCTCCCTCTCCCAGCCTTCCCCAGGATCAGCCTCTCTCCTCCCAGCCTCCGTCCTCCCAGCCTTCCCCAGCATCAGCTTTCCCCTCCCAGCCTCCCTCAGCATCAGCCTTCCCCAGCATCAGCCTCCCGTTCCCAGCCTTCCCCAGGATCAGCCTCTCTCCTCCCAGCCTCCGTCCTCCCAGCCTTCCCCAGCATCAGCTTTCCCCTCCCAGCCTCCCTCAGCATCAGCCTCCCGTTCCCAGCCTTCCCCAGGATCAGCCTCTCTCCTCCCAGCCTCCTTCCTCCCAGCCTCCCTCAGCATCAGCCTTCCCCTCCCAGTCTCCCCCAGCATCAGCCTCCCCAAGCATCAGCCTCCACCAGCATTAGCCTCTCTCCTTCCAGCCTCCCCCAGCATCAGCCTCCCCCAGCATCAGCCTCCACCAGCATCAGCCTCCCTCGTCCCAGCCTCCCCCTCCCAGCCTCCCCCAGCATCAGCCTCTCTCCTCCCAGCCTTCCCCATGATCAGCCTCTCTGCTCCCAGCCTCCTCCAGCACGCCGTGCTCCTCTGCCGACACTCACACACCCGATCGCATCCACTCACACACACCCGATCGCATCCACTCACACACACCCGATCGCATCCACTCACACACACCCGATCGCATCCACTCACACACACCCGATCGCATCCACTCACACACACAACCGATCGCATCCACTCACACACACCCGATCGCATCCACTCACACACACCCGATCGCATCCACTCACACACACCCGATCGCATACACTCACACACACCCGATCGCATCCACTCACACACACACCCGATCGCATCCACTCACACACACCCGATCGCATCCACTCACACACACCCGATCGCATACACTCACACACACCCGATCGCATACACTCACACACACCCGATCGCATACACTCACACACACAGACACTGACGATATCGCACATACGCGCTTATACTCACAACATCCGGGGATATCACATGCTTCTGGCCATGTGATCCTCCCGCAGGTCCTGGAAGATCACAACAGCACAGTATCGAGGCCGAGAAGCAAGCGATATCCCAGGATGTTGTGAGTATGTGGATGCGATGTGATGTGTGAGGTGTGTGTGAGTGTGATCTGATTTGTGTGTGTATGTGTGTGTGTATGTGTGTGTGTGTGTGTGCTGTTATGTGTCTGTATTTTCCGCCGCTGCAGGACCTTGATGTGTGGATGCGATGTGATGTGTGTGTTAGGTGTGTATGAGAGTGAGTGTGAGCCGGTGTACACTGGTAACTATGATACACATCGGGTAACTAAGGGACCTTAGTTACCCGATGTGTATAATGGTTACCAGCTTTCACGGCCTCCGTGAAGATCCCAGCATCGCAAGGTTATGTGTGGCGCTGCTGGGATCCTGACGGAGCCGGTGTAGAAGCAAGCGATATCCCAGCATGTTGTGATGTGTGAGGTGTGTGTGAGAGTGAGTGTGAGAGTGAGTGTGATCTGATGTGTGTGTGTACTCACCTGGGAATCGGGGCTCCGTGTCAGTTGGGCCAGAGCGAGCGTGGATTGCGTGAGGGGGCGGGGCCTGCAGAGAGCCGGGGCGAGAGGCCAATCCGTGTGGGGGGGCGGGGCCATGGCGAGCCCAGCGGCCAATCAGCTTTGTGTCACCGTAAGGACACAATTTCGGAGCATGACAGACAGACAGACAGACAGAATAAGGCAATTATATATATAGATATTATGAGTGCAAGCCAAAAAATACACACTATATAAGGATAAGGCTGCACATCAAACTTAGATAATGGTATAATGCCTCAAGCATATGGAAAAATATTGGAATATACAATGAAAAATGCTACTTGCTAATTTGAACATGTGAATAATGAAATGCATACCTGCCATGAATATTAGGAAAAAGGAGATATTTAGCAATCGCATTGATCAATGTAACTGAGCCCCAAGACCTCGTCAAGGTATATCTCTATATTGGGGTCCCTAGCTCTGTGACCCTAACTGTGTGTCATCTCAATGCAATTAAAAACTGCTGTGGGTGGAGAGGGGTAACCAAGGACTTTCTTATGTAGGAGATGGAAAAAACATGGCCGAAAGGGGCGGAGCTGTGTTCACATTCAGAAAAAAACTACATATTTTGTGGCATGTCCCCATATGCTATTAACTTTACTCCTCCCAGGAGCAGAAAGAGGTAACTAAGATCCATCAGTGAGCTCAATCTGTTGGTTTCTTTTCTAACACTTTTTTTTTTTTTTTCTTTTTATTTTTTTTTTTTTTACAAAAAAAGGTTTCTTAGACAATTTCCCTTTTTAAATGAATGTATTTTGTGCAATGTCTCCAAACGATATTAATTTTATTCCTGCCACAAGCTAAAAGAGGTAACTAAGAATCCATCAGTGAGCTCAATCTTTTCTTTTCTAATGCCTTTGTCATTTTTTTTTTTTTTTTTATACAAAAAAAGGTTTCTTAGATTATTTATTTTTAAATGGATGTATTGTGTGGTATGTCCCCATGCAATATGACCTTTACTACTCCCAGAAGCAGAAAGAGGTAACTGAGAATCCATCAGTGAGCTCAATCTGATGGTTTCTTTTCTAATGCCTTTGTCATTTTTTTTCTTTCTTTTTTTAAACAAAAAAAGGTTTCTTAGATTATTTCTTTTTAAATGGATGTATTATGTGGCATATCTCAATACGCTATTAACACTAGAACTGCTGAGGTAGTCATTTTGACTACTTTGCACCATGTATTTCTATATAGGTGTCACGAGTCCAGTAGTTCTAGTGTTAACTTTACTCCTCCCAGGAGCAGAAGGAGGTAACTGAGAATCCATCAGTGAGCTCAATCTGATGGTTTCTGTTTTAACGCCTTTGTCTTTTTTTTTAGAGGTAACTGAGATCCATCAGTGAGCTCAATCTGATGGGTTTCTTTTCTAACCCCTTTCTTTCTTTTTATAGGTCCTTTCAGCTGATTTGTGACCAAAGTTAAATGTGCGGGAAACCGAGTCGCTAAAAGTCAAATGGTGCAAAATTAATAATATAATTAAGCCCTAAATATATTAATTTGAGTGAAAAAGAAATTCTTCGCAGAGGTGGGAGACCCCTTTAAGCCCACCTCTGATGAAAATAAGATGACTGATCATGTCTTTAAAGCATTTGTCCTAAGATTAAATTTAAGGGGTCCACAAAGTCTCCTCATTGGACCCAATGCAAAAGCTCCCAATTATTGCAGAGATTTAATAGCATTGGTCTTTTCATAGAGGCCAAAGGGGCTTTTGTTGCCCCCTGGACTCCAGAGCCCGGGTGCAAATGCAACCCCTGCACCCATTGTAGTTGCGCCACCTTTCAATTTTTGGATCGCGTATTTAATGATTAGTAAATAAGTAACAAGATAGAAAAATAACAAGGAAATGTAGCAATTTTTAAATTTTTCGGAAATAAAGCGATGAAAGTATCTCTTATATAATGGAATTAAAAGGATGACGAGAAGTGACAGCTCCGGCCATAGACGCCCTCCTCGTTAGTGAAAGATGAGTATGTGGCGCCCTCTAGAGGCAGAGTCCGTGTACTGTCTCATCCATTTGCTCACTAATACTAGTTTGGCTGCCCCCCTGATCATTAAGTACACACAATTTATTCCGAGCAGATGGCTGAAACGAGTCTATCAGTCTCCTGGTGAAACGCAATGAACCAACGCTCGTTCCTAGAAAGAGGAAAAAAATAAATTGTGATCACCAATGTCTAAATCAGTAGAATTTGACGGCTGGCGGCTAAACGAGAGGACGAAAAGGGTAGCCGTATTCTCATCCGCTAAGTATCTAGGGTGGGCTTACCATTCACTGGTGGAGGGGTCCAGTCAAGCTTTCTAAAGAGTTATTCCCGAAATAACAAGTTACCCCCTATTTACAGGATAGGTGATAACTTACTGATCGCTCCAACACCCAACAGTCCTGAAATTGGGACTATGCAACTTCGAGACCTCAGCTCCACAGTTTCTCCTGGAATAGAAAAGAAGTTTGCTTTTTCCGCCAGTCCTGTAGACAATGGAGTGGAGATTGAGCATGCAAACGTCTGCTCCATTCCAGGTGGAACAGTGCAGCTGAGGTTAGTTTCCTAACCCCGATTTCAGGACTGTTGGGGGTTGGAGTGATCAACAAGTTATCCCCTATTCATTGTCTTGGGGACTGCTAGAAATAGATGTTTGCTTTCTCCGCCAGTCCTGTAGACAATGGAGTGGAGATTGAGCATGCAAACGTCTGCTCCATTCCAGGTGGAACAGTGGAGCTGAGGTTCGTTTCCTAACCCCGATTTCAGGACTGTTGGGGGTTGGAGTGATCAACAAGTTATCCCCTATTCATTGTCTTGGGGACTGCTAGAAATAGATGTTTGCTTTCTCCGCCAGTCCTGTAGACAATGGAGTGGAGATTGAGCTCAATCTCCACTCCATTGTCTACAGGACTGGCGGAGAAAGCAAACATCTATTTCTAACAGTCCCCAAGACAATGAATAGGGGATAACTTGTTGATCACTCCAACCCCCAACAGTCCTGAAATCGGGGTTAGGAAACTTCGAAACCTCAGCTGCACTGTTCCACCTGGAATGGAGCAGAAGTTTGCATGCTCAATCTCCCCTCCATTGTCTACAGAACTGGCGGAGAAAACAATCAGCTATAGGGGATAACGTGTTGATAGCTCCAACCCCCAACAGTCCTGAGATGGGAACTATGAAACGTCGAGACCTCGGCTCCGCAGTTTCACCTGGAATGGAGCAGAAGTTTGCATGCTCAATCTCCACTCCATTGTTTACGGGACTGGCAGAGAAAGCAATTGGCTATTTCTAGCAGTCCTCAAGACAATGAATAGGGGATAACTTATTGATCGCTCCAACCCCCAACAGTCCTGAAATCGGGGTTAGGAACCTTCAAAACCTCAGCTCCACTGTTCCACCTGGAATGGAGCAGATGGAGCAGCAGTTTGCATGCTCAATCTCCACTCCATTGTCTACGGGACTGGCAGAGAAAGCAATCAACTATTTCTAGCAGTCCTCCATACAATGAATAGGGGATAACTTGTTGATCGCTCCAACCCCCAACAGTCCTGAGATGGGAACTATGAGACTTCAAGACCTCGGCTCTGCAGTTTCACCTCAAAGGAAACAGAGGTTTGCATGCTCAATCTCCACTCCATTGTCTACGGGACTGGCAGAGAAAGCAATCACCTATTTCTAGCAGTCCCCAAGGCAATAAATAGGGGATAACTTGATGATCGCTCCAACCCCCAACAGTCCTGAGATCGAGCTATGAAACTTCGAGACCTCGGCTCCACAGCTCCATTTTGAGTGGAGCAGAAGTTTGCATGCTCAATCTGACTTCACTCCATTGTCTATGGGACTGGCCAAGGAAGTGCTCAACTATTTCTAGTAGTCCCAAAGACAATGAATGGAGCGGAGGTTATCATGCAAATTTCTACTCTATTCAAAGTGGTCCCATTCTTGAGGTTTCAAAGACCAAACAGTCGCCCCCCAGTGATAACTAAGCTGTACTTTGGGGTTGTCAGCAATTCTAAAATCATGTCTGCTTTCGCCAAAAACAGCGCCACATCTCTCTAAGGCCTTGTGCACATGCTGCATTTTTTGCTTCGTTCTTTTTTGGTGCATGGCTTTCCTTCCCTAGCAAAGTCTGAGAATTCTGAAATGCTGTGCGCACGCTGCTTCTTTTTTCCTTGCAGTTTTGGGTGCCGAAAAAAAGCAGCAGCATGTCAAATCTTGGCGCATTTTTCACCAGCGTTTTAGTGATGGGTGGACTCGCATATTCCCAGGATTTCGGGTCTAACCGGGTTAAACAAAAAAAAAAAAATGGAGCTAACTTGACCTCAGGTGACTTCGTTGTGGTCACAGGTGGGGACTGTGGGAACCTCCAGCTGTGACCACAACTAACCTAAGTGATGTCACCGCTGATTGCATGGCTCATTCATTCTCTGCCTGAAGCTCACAGCGGGCGGTCGTTGTTGTGTGGCCATGTGCTGTGTCTTCAGTTAAATTTGCAAAGTTAATGATGTGCATTATGCTCCACTTGGGCTCCTGGTCAGTGGCCGTGACCACCAAAAAACCTGGAAGGAGAAAAGGCATGTATTAGAGGCAATCAGTTGATCGGGCAGGGATCAGCAGCAGTACAGATATGGGGGGCCCCAGGGTACCACTGCACCCATCATCATATTCCCCTTTCCAGTCACTGAAGTTACCTACTTGCAGTCAGGACAGTAGTGTTTCTTTTCGGTTCAGCTGTTTAGATAGCGGTTATTTTTATTGTTACCATTGACTGTAAATATTTACACATTTTGCTTTCATATAAACACTTGCCGTGCGTCTGTGCTTCCTCCGTCTGTCGTGTGCCGCGCGGGGTAAACAGTGTAGGAGGTGTCGGGATTCTCTTTTGTTGATTCTCTGAGGTTTTGCATTTTCGCGCAATTGTTGTGATTGTCATATTTTACAGTATAGATGCGGAGGCGGTTTTTATTATTGGTTTTATATATGTGTATATATATATATATATATATATATATATATATATATGTATATGTGTGTGTGTGTGTACGTATGTATGTATGTATGTATGTATGTATGTATGTATGTATATATATATATATATATATATATATATATATATATATACAGTGCAGACCAAAAGTTTGGACACACCTTCTCATCTCTAGAACAACTATTAAGAGGAGACTTTGTGCAGCAGGCCTACATGGTAAAATAGCTGCTAGGAAACCACTGCTAAGGACAGGCAACAAGCAGAAGAGACTTGTTTGGGTAAAGAACACAAGGAATGGACATTAGACCAGTGGAAATCTGTGCTTTGGTCTGATGAGTCCAAATTTGAGATCTTTGGATCCAACCACCGTGTGTTTGTAGAAAAGGTGAACGGATGGACTCTACATGCCTGGTTCCCACCGTGAAGCATGGTGGAGGAGGTGTGATGGTGTGGGGGGGCTTTGCTGGTGACACTGTTGGGGATTTATTCAAAATTGAAGGCATACTGAACCAGCATGGCTACCACAGCATCTTGCAGCGGCGTGCTATTCCATCCGGTTTGCGTTTAGTTGGACCATCATTTATTTTTCAACAGGACAATGACCCCAAACACACCTCCAGGCTGTGTAAGGGCTATTTGACTAAGAAGGAGAGTGATGGGGTGCTACGCCAGATGACCTGGCCTCCACAGTCACCAGACCTGAACCCAATCGAGATGGTTTGGGGTGAGCTGGACCGCAGAGTGAAGGCAAAAGGGCCAACAAGTGCTAAGCATCTCTGGGAACTCCTTCAAGACTGATGGAAAACCATTTCCGGTGACTACCTCTTGAAGCTCATCAAGAGAATGCCAAGACTGTGCAAAGCAGTAATCACAGCAAAAGGCGGCTACTGTGAAGAACCTAGAATATAAGACATATTTTCAGTTGTTTCACACTTTTTTGTTCAGTATTTCATTCCACATGTGTTAATACATAGTTTTGATGACTTCAATGTGAATTTACAATTTTCAGAGTCATGAAAATAAAGAAAACTCTTTGAATGAGGTGTGTCCAAACTTTTGGTCTGTACTGTATATACAGAATGTACAAATGATAATGGGGTTATTTGAAATTAGAAATGCAGAAAAGCTTGTCCATTTTTGTTTCTGCAAACAGCGCCTCCCTTGTGTATGTAGGCCGTGTGTGGTATTGCAGATTAACCCCATACATTGCAATACTAAGAACAACTTTTTTGGTACAAATGTGACATCTTTTCTAATTTCATTAACCCATGGTGACTTCGATGCGTGCAGTTGTGTGTTGCGAGAGAGAGTTTTTTTCGTATATTAGATGCAGCCCAGGTATTTGCAGTGGGGCCGTAGCTGTGGCTGCACGTTACTCTCCTTCTTATGGGGTCTTCTTCAGGGGGTCTCTGCTTGGTCCATAGTAAGTTTAACTTTAGTAAATTAAATGGTGGCGGGTGCACGGTTAAGAGCTTCTCTCCTATAAGGGTTTATTGCTCTCATCATTGACTGGTTAAATTACTATGAATTGGCACAAATTTGGGGGCCCCATTTTCTTCCTGCTACAATCCCCCCTCAGAAATCGAGGCCTCGTATGCTTCAATTGCTGAAAAACTTCATAAATACTCCTCAGCTGCTGCAGAACATCATAATATACACACACATAATACAAACCTCAGCTGCTGCAGAACATTATAACAGATTCCTCAGCTGCTGCAGAACATTATAATATACATCTCAGCTGCTGCAGAACATTATAACACATTCCTCAGCTGCTGCAGAACATTATACTATACATCTCAGCTGCTGCAGAACATTATAACACATTCCTCAGCTGCTGCAGAACATTACATCAAATTCCTCAGCTGCTGCAGAACATTATAATATACATCTCAGCTGCTGCAGAACATTATAATATACATCTCAGCTGCTGCAGAACATTATACTATACATCTCAGCTGCTGCAGAACATTATACTATACATCTCAGCTGCTGCAGAACATTATAACACATTCCTCAGCTGCTGCAGAACATTATACTATACATCTCAGCTGCTGCAGAACATTATAACACATTCCTCAGCTGCTGCAGAACATTACAACAAATTCCTCAGCTGCTGCAGAACATTACAACAAATTCCTCAGCTGCTGCAGAACATTATAATATACATCTCAGCTGCTGCAGAACATTATAACACATTCCTCAGCTGCTGCAGAACATTATACTATACATCTCAGCTGCTGCAGAACATTATAACACATTCCTCAGCTGCTGCAGAACATTACATCAAATTCCTCAGCTGCTGCAGAACATTATAATATACATCTCAGCTGCTGCAGAACATTATAATATACATCTCAGCTGCTGCAGAACATTATACTATACATCTCAGCTGCTGCAGAACATTATACTATACATCTCAGCTGCTGCAGAACATTATACTATACATCTCAGCTGCTGCAGAACATTATAACATATTCCTCAGCTGCTGCAGAACATTATACTATACATCTCAGCTGCTGCAGAACATTATAACACATTCCTCAGCTGCTGCAGAACATTATAATATACATCTCAGCTGCTGCAGAACATTATAATATACATCTCAGCTGCTGCAGAACATTATACTATACATCTCAGCTGCTGCAGAACATTATAACACATTCCTCAGCTGCTGCAGAACATTATACTATACATCTCAGCTGCTGCAGAACATTATACTATACATCTCAGCTGCTGCAGAACATTATACTATACATCTCAGCTGCTGCAGAACATTATAACAGATTCCTCAGCTGCTGCAGAACATTACAACAAATTCCTCAGCTGCTGCAGAACATTACAACAAATTCCTCAGCTGCTGCAGAACATTATAATATACATCTCAGCTGCTGCAGAACATTATAACACATTCCTCAGCTGCTGCAGAACATTACAACAAATTCCTCAGCTGCTGCAGATCATCATAATACACAATATAGCTACTGAAGAATATTATAAAGCACCTCAGCTGCTGCAGAACCTCATAATATACACACACATAATACAAACCTCAGCTGCTTCAGGACATCTTTAATACACACCTCAGCTGCTGAAGAATATTATAATACAAACCTCAGCTGCTGCAGAACATCATAAATACCTCAGCTGCTGCAGAACATCATACACATCTGTGTATTATCCCATATTTTCGGTTTCTTTTTCTTTGTATCGAGTAGTTAATTATTTAACAAATAAACGTGTTGGCAGACGGGTGCCCAGATGGGCTTAAATTGGGCATGAAGCCGATATATTACTCTGCCACTTTAAAAGTCTTCTCACCAATTCCTCTTCCCGCAATCCGCCTGCCAAAACATTTGGCAAGCGCGTCGGTGCCAGATGCAAATAACCTGGCGGACAAGGTGAAGCCGACCTGTTTCTAGAATATCCACCAGACAAGGGATTCTTGGTGTAGACCCCGTGAAATAATAAATTAGAAGCCTCTTATTTAAATGGCACCAAATCCCCCCAATTTCATTAATATTTGGCCGATCGCCGCCGGTCCCAGTGCAATAATCTGATTGGTTGTTATAGTTTGTGTGCAGTGTCCGTGCGCCGACTCCTCCGTCCTCATAGACTCCTCTTTCTATTCTATTGAGAGATGTGACTTCAGACAATAGATCATTATTAACATTGTTGCAGTCGGATGATTCTTCTCTCAGGCGGCTTTCACACCTCCGGTTTTTGCTCTGCGGCACAATCCGGCGCTTTGTGGGAAAAACGTATCAGGTTTTTTTTTGCCGCCGGGTGCGGTTTTTCCCGCATAAAATTGCATTAGCACCGGATTGTGCCGCATGGCTTTGCGTTGCGTCTGTTTTCTGCCGGATGCGGTATATTTAGCCGATGCAGCGGCCGGATGGGACGTTGAGGCTGTTTTCCCACATCAGTTTTTTTGCATCAGGCACAATCCGGCTCAAAAGCCTATGCAACGAATGCGGCGAAAAAAACGGATCCGTTGCATATGTTTTTCAATGCAGTCTGTCCGTTTTTTGACGGATGCGGCTTGATACTGATCATGCGCGGTTCAAAAAACCGCATCCGGCGGCCATAGGCTTGCATTGTAAATAGCGCCGCATCGCGATGCGGTTTTTCGCCGCAGACAAAAACGTTGCATTCAACGTTCCATCCGGCCACCGCATCGGCTAAATATGCCGCATCCGGCAAAAAACGGACGCAACGCAAGTCTATGAGGAAAAAACGCACCCGGCGGCAAAAATGGATGCGTTTTTCCCGCAAAGCGCCAGATTGTGCCACACAGCAAAAACCTGATGTGTGAAAGCAGCCTGAATGCAACGTTTTTTGTCTGCGGCAAAAAACCACATCGCGCCGGATCCAGCGCAATTTACAATGCATGCCTATGGACGCCGGATGCGGTTTTTTGAACTGCACATGCTCAGTATCAAGCCGCATCTGACTCACCCACCCCAGGGCTATGGGACACCCGGTGCCGGGCCGGACTAGTCCGGTGGTAGTCAGTGGTGGCTGGGCCCGGCTCCGTGGCCCTGGTGGGTGTCAGTAAAATAAGTGGCTTGCTGAATAAAGTTTGTGTTCGTGACGCCACCTGTGGTATGCGGCTATTAAGCCGCCGCTGCTGTGTGAGGCCTCCGGGGTGATGATATGGCAGCAATGGTGGTACTGCTCCCCACAGGTGGAGCAATGCCCGGGGCACAGTTGGTGCTTGTGAATGTCTATGCAGCTAAAATAACAGAGACTACTCCAAGGGTGCAGTTCAAGTTCTTTACTCACACTTCTTGTCACAGTCCTGCAGGGACCCTTGGACTGCTGGGACCACTGTCAGGGACCTCCGCCGTTTCTGGGTGATTCTGAGAGTAAAAGCCGGTGCCCTTCTCTTAGTGTCTCTATCTTCTGCTGTCTCCCTTAGCCTTGCCTTTGATAGGATAAACCTGGCTTGGCCTCCACTACAGCCTCCAGGCTGGGGGGTCACCTGTCGGCTGATTACCCCTTTTCTGGAAGGTCTGCTATGGGTTCTGGCCCGGGGAGTTTACAACAGTCCCTGGGCCTCGGTTTTTACTGTTTGGAGATGATCTTTGCACTCCTCCGGTTTCTAGGGACCGTCCCCTGTTGCAGCTTGATCCCTCCACCGATGTTCTTGTGGAACAGGCCACCGCAGCTCTAAACTGCCCTGGACAGCTATACAGACTACCCGTGGCCCTGCGACTCCTTCTGTTCCTACGTGGTGTCACCTGGACCCTCCGAGTCCCAGGTTCTTCACCAGGAAGCGTCTCTTTCTGTTTCTCTGCTCCTGTCTGACTTGGAGCTTTCTTTCCTTTCTCTTCTTCTCCTCCTTGCCTGCCTCCAGCAGGCCTCCTCCTCCTTCCCCACTTTCTCTCGTTCTCCTTCTTCAACTACATGCTGGCTCCTCACTCTCTCACTCCCTGAGGTAGACTGACTAAACTTGACCTTCCTATCTCTGTCTGCTCTCAGATGGCTCCTCCCACCTCCCCAGTTGCTCTGTTCTACCCTATAGGAGCAGGGATGGGTCTTACGGCCCCTCCCAGCATGCAGCATGGGGGGGTAACTGCCACTTTCCCTGGTCCCAGTGTGTCCCTAGCAATGGGTGTAGTGTGGATTTACCAGGGGACCGGAGTTCACTCTCTTCCTCTCCCAGAATGGGGCATCACACCGCTGGATGGGGTGCAATGACCTGTAGCGACGGAAGCCTCAGGGGCGCCACACATCCGTCAAAAAACGGACAGGCCGCATGGAAAAACGTATGCAACGGATCCGCTTTTTTCGCCACATCCGTTGCATAGGTTTTTAAGCCGGATTGTGCCTGATGCAAAAAAAAAAAAAACTGATGTGTGAAAGCAGCCTAAGCAAACAATTTGCAGTTTGTTTCATCGGACTATATTGTGATACATTATGGAGGAAATTTCTGCACCATTTCTGCGTCTCTTGGAAGGAAAAATGCAACATTTTTGCTGTTTAGTTTTTGGTGCAGATTTTTGCCATTCATTAGTTTGGGTGAAATCTGCAGCAAAAACGCTGAAGGAAGGGACATTCTGCACCAAATCTGACATTCTGCAGGTTTTTGCATCAAATCTGCAAGTAGAAAATAACTCGGTGTGCACAAGGCTTCAGGATTCTCATTTACTTTCCTGGCATCGGGAAACCCTTCAGGGTTCATCTGCACTGAAAAGAAAAAAAAAAGCATCAAAAGCAGGACAAATTTGCAATGTGTGCACACAGCTTAAGAAGGCTTGAGCTGGTTACTGAAATCGTGAAAAAAGATGAGGCGAAACTGACATTGCCACTTTGGATACATTATACCCTAGGTTATATGCCCACGTTGCAGAAATTTCTGCACCAAATCTGCATTTCTTGGCAGGAAAAATGTGCGTTTTGATGAGTTTTTTTTATGAGGTTTTTTTTTATTGCTTTCAATGGTGAAAAACGCAGAAAGAATTCATGTGCTGCAGAATATTTTCTGCACCAAATCTGCAAGGAAAAAATCCTGAACACTTGGGCTGCTTTCACACATCCGTTTTTCGCCATGCGGCACAATCCGGTAAAAAATGGAAAGAACGGTTCCGGCATTTATTGCCGCCGGATCCGTTCTTTTCCCCCATAGACTTGTATTAGCGCCGGATTGTGCCACATGGCCTTGCGTTGCATCTGGCTTTTGGCTTTTTCCGGCGGCCGTATGGAACACTGCTTGCAACATTTTTTGTCTCCGGCAAAAAAGCGTATGGCGCCGTGCGGCGTGAGTTTCAATGTAAGCCTATGGGCGCCGGATCCGTCATCATCCGGCATATAACGGAATCCAATGATGGATCCGGTTTTTTGAACTGCGCATGCTCAGTAGCACAACTGATCCGTCAAAAAACGGAAGGAACGCATGGAAAAAACTGATGCGACAGATCAGTTTTTACGCCGGATCCGTTGCATCAGTTTTTTTGCCGGATTGTGCCAGACGGCAAAAAACGGATGTGTGAAAGCAGCCTTAAGGATTCTCACTGACATTGCTGGCATCAGGATGTGCTTGCAGTTTTGTGACAAATCTGCAAGCAGAAATCGCAACGTGTGCACACAATCTTATTGTTTCTGCTATTTCATGCCTAACATATTTTGAAGTTAAGGATACTTTCACACATCGGTTTTTTGGCATCAGGCACAATGCTGATGCAACGGATCTGGCGCAGAATATGCAAAAACGGATGCGCGGAACCTTTTTTTTTTTTATGGATCCGGTATACCGTATCTGTCGAAAAATGGATCCGGCGGCCACATCCATTTTTTGCCGCATTATGCCGGATCCGGCGTCCATAGACAAAAAAACGTTACAAGAGACGTTCCATCCGGCGCCAGATCCGCCAAAAGCCGGAAGCAATGCAATGCCATCCACCAGAATCCGGCGCTAATAATCAATGGGGATAAAACTGATCCGGCGCCAGATCCGTTTTATCAGTTTTTTCCGGATTGTGCCTGATGGGGAAAAAAACTGATGTGTAAAAGTAGCCTAAAGGCTACTTTACACACTGCGATATCGGTCCCGATATATCGCTAGTGTGGGTACCCGCCCCCATCTGTTGCGCGACACGGGCAAATCGCTGCCCGTGCCGCACAACATCGCCCAGAGCCGTCACACATACTTACCTGTCCGGCGACAACGCTGTGACCGGCGAACCGCCTCCTTTCTAAGGGGGCGGTCCGTGCGGCGTCACAGCGATGTCACTGAAGCGTCACTGAACCGCCGCCCAATAGCAGTGGAGGGGCGGAGATGAGCGGGACGTAACATCCCGCCCACCTCCTTCCTTCTGCATAGCATCCGGGATGCAGGTAAGGGGAGCTTCCTCGTTCCTGCGGTGTCACACGGAGCGATGTATGCTGCCGCAGGAACGAGGAACAACTTCGTTACTGCTGCAGTAACGATTTTTAAGAGTGGACCCCCATGTCGCCGATTAGCGATTTTTCACGTTTTTGCAACGATGCAAAATCACTTATCGGTGTCACACGCAGCAACATCGCTAATGCGGCCGGATGTGCGTCACAAATTCCGTGACCCCAACGACTCCGCATTAGCGATGTCGCAGCGTGTAAAGCCCCCTTTAGGCTACTTTCACACATCAGTTTTCTGCATTCAAGCACAATCCTTTTTTTCCTGATCCAACGGATCCGGCAAAAAATGTAAAAACCGTATCCACCAAATCCGTTTTTTAACGGATCCGTTATGCTGGATGCGTAAAAAAACTGGACCAGTTAGATCCGTTTTGCATCCATTTTTGCATCCGTTTTGTCTGTTTTTTTTGCTGGATCCGTTTTTTCATAACATTGGAGCATGCTCAGTTTACAAAAACGGATCCGGCAGCTGCATCCGTTATTTTGCCGCATTGCGCCGTATCCGGCGTCCATAGACTTCCATTGTAAAACACGCCGTATCGCGCCGGATCCGGTGCGATGCGTTTTTTTGCCGGACAAAAAATGTTACAAGACACGTTGCCTCCGGCCGCCGCTTTAATTAATTTTGCTGCATCCGGAAAAAAAACGGATGCAACGCAAAGCCATCAGGCACATTCCGGTAACAAGTCTATGGGGATAAAACGGATGCGGTACCGGATCCGTTTTACCCGTTTTTTTTCCGGATTGTGTCTTATGGAAAAAACCTGATGTGTGAAAGTAGCCTAAGCGAGAAGTAGAGGTGTGCGGGAGTAGAAATGGCAGATCCGACTGCACAGGGTTGTTTTGCAGTTTGTAGGCGCAGGAGGACATATCACACATTCATCACTAATGCAAAACAAGGGTTTGTTGAAGCCTACTTGTATCTGCATAAGGAATAAAACGATTTTTGGCCATTCTATGACTTTCGGACACTACTTTTCAGCAGTTTCCCCCCTCTGCAGGCTCTATCACTACTTTTCAGATGTCTCTATGGGTGGAGATGAAGCTTCCCATACACCACGGGAGGACATATCATTGGTGCAGCCTGTGCGCCCACACAGGGGACCAAGAGTTTAGGGGGCCACTACCACCTCCAAAACAGGTGGAATTGTGCAATATGAAGAGTTATTGGAATACAAGGGCCCATATATTGTTCTTACACAGGGGCCCTCTTCTGTCTGTGTCCACCATTGCCATACACAGCATGCACAAAAGGATCCCTGCGCTCCTTTCTCTCAAAATCTGCAGCTGCATGGAGAACGTTACACAGTAGTACTGAGCAGTGTAGCTGTGAATCTAGCAGTGGGGTGAGATAAACACTTACTACAAAGCTATGTTCAGGAGGCAGGGGGATGCTATTTTTTTAAATGACCACTCTAGTGTTTTGTTTTGGATTGGTTCTTTAAAGGGGTTGTCCACTACTTTGAGATTGATGGCCTATCGTTAGGATAGGTCACAATGCCTGATCGGCCAGGGTTAGACACACTGCACCCCTGCCAATCAGCTGATCTCAGTCCTGGCAGCAGGCGACCAAAAATGCTCAGTTCCGGAGCTGCTCCGTCTTCTGATAGCGTCTTCTGCAGCCGGGTACTGCATATCTGTCTCCCATGCTAATAAATAGGAAACGGATGTGCAGTACCCGGCCGCAGCCGCTATCAGAAGACAGAGCAGCCCCGGAGCTGAGCATTTATGGCTGCCTGCCGCCACTGCTGGCACCGTAAACAGCTGATCAGCGGAGGTGTGGGGTGTCAGACCCCGGCTGATCAGACATTGATGACCTATCCTAAAGAAAGGCCATCAGTGTCAAAGTGGTGGACAACCCCCTATAAATCTAATTCCCCTGCCCCCCCCTCTCCCCGGTCATTTACTTCCCCTCCAGTGTTTTCATCCTTTCTAGGCTCTGCTCCGGTCCTGAATGACCATCTTGTGCCTGTAACTTCTGACTGGTTGGAAGTCAGAAGTTATGTCACAAGCTCTCAATGCAAGTCTATGAGAGCCAGAACGAGGCCATACCGAGGCTCTCATAGACTTGTATTGAGCTGTGACTTCTGGTACTCTACTGGAGCTGCTGACAAGTCAGAAGTCACAGAAGATCAACTAGAGCGACACTGGAGAAAGATGAAGATGCCAGGGGATGAGTATATGGACGGGGGGGGTGTCAGGGGAATTACATTTAAAGGAACATTCTAGGAATAACATTTAAAAAAAATGTAAAAATCTAAATATAGTGCAACCTGTGTACCCGCAAAGGAGCCCAATACCAGGTTCTAAGCAGGTGCATTATTAGGAGTTATTGGAATGTAAAGGACCCATATACTCTTCTTGCATTCAAGGTTCTGCTGTGTGGAGCATTTTGCATTTGAAAATGCTCTGCTATGTGTCTTGTGCACTTGCTGACAGGTTGTCTTTCAGCACTAAGGTCCACGCTGGTTTTGGGAGGTGCTTTCACAGATGCGCCTCATCCCTGGTGATTGCTCTGTTTCTTTACTGGGCTTTCTCTGTCTGAACTTCGCCAGTCGTACTTCTTGTTTGCTCAGTATGCACTTGGCTCCTGTTTGGTGTAAGTGTTCTGATCTTGGCTTCTGACCTCGGACCTCTTCCTGACTACGTCTCTGTCTGCTCCCTGAACCTTCGTTATCTCCCGGCTTCTGACCTCGGACCTCTTCCTGACCATGTCTCTGTCTGCTCCCTAAAATTTTGTTACCTCCCGGCTTCTGACCTCGGACCTCTTCCTGACCACGCCTCTGTCTTCTCCCTGAACCTTCGTTACCTCCCGGCATCTGACCTCGGACCTCTTCCTGACCACCAGCTCCCTGAACCTTTACCTCCCAGCTTCTGACCTTGGACCTCTTCCTGACCACGTCTCTGTCTGCTCCCTGAACCTTCGTTACCTCCCGGCTTCTGACCTCGGACCTATTCCTGACCACGTCTCTATCTGCTCCCTGAACCTTTGTTACCTCCCAGCTTCTGACCTCGGACCTCTTCCTGACCACGTCTCTGTCTGCTCCCTGAACCTTTGTTACCTCCCAGCTTCTGACCTCGGACCTCTTCCTGACCACGTCTCTGTCTGCTCCCTGAACCTTCGTTACCTCCCGGCTTCTGACCTCTTCTTGACACACCTCACCCCCACGACTCAGAAAACATTTTTTTTTTTAAATGAATGTCCTATCCCTCGCACTAATAGTGATAGTTTCCAAATCACAATATCTATTAGTACCGAGTAAGTTTACTGGAAAAGCTGCGGGTTTGGAAGTTGGGGCATCACAGTTGGAAATGTTTTAGCATTTTCCTTTAGAACCTGTGATGAGCAATGAATACCCCTCCGAGGCAGCAAACGGGCAGCACATGGTCATTTCGAAGCCTCATTTCATGTAATTATAGCACCGATGGGTCCCTGTCAGTCATTTTAATGGGCTCCTGGTACAAAACCCCCCCGAACATGTCTTCTGTCGGGCTAATTAGCGGAGAGTCCCCTTATTATAATGCCATAAAAATGCCATATTCTATTGTGCAATGTTTTGATATATTTTGTTGATATTTTCCGGCCTTTTATTAGCCAGCTGGAGACTTTATACATATTTCAGCAGGACTGTGTGTGTGCTGAGCTCATGTGCATGGCTTGGATCACACATGGGAATAAATGGCAGATTGTGCATCATGAATTGTGCAAATTTTTATTACTTCTAATTTGTATTTATTTTTACACGTCGCCTGTTTGATAAATATGGTGTGATTCTGATGTTCCCTCAAAAACTAAACCCTTGTTCTGCTGGACTAGTGCGAAATAGTTCTAAGTAAATAATAAAAAATACATATCTAGAAACTGTCATATTTTAGGTTTTAGATATTTTGTATTATTTCTGTTCCTGTACTGACTGGGAGGGCAATAGAGAAGAAGCTCAGTACATTTCTGTTTCTGTACTGACTGGGAGGGCAATAGAGAAGATCAGTAAATTTCTAAACCTGTGCTGACTGGAAGGGCACTAGAGAAGAAGCTCAGTAAATTTATGCAACTGTACTGACTGGAAGGACAATAGAGAAAAAGCTCAGTAAATTTGTGTTACTGTACTGACTGAAAGGGCACTAGAGAAGAAGCTCAGTAAATTTCTTTTCCTGTACTGACTGGAAGGGCACTAGAGAAGAAGCTCAGTAAATTTCTGTTTCTATACTGACTGGAAGGGCACTAGAGAAAAAACTCAGTAAATTTATTTTCCTGTACTGACTGGAAGGGCAATAGAGAAAAAACTCAGTAAATTTCTTTTCCTGTACTGACTGGAAGGGCACTAGAGAAGAAGCTCAGTAAATTTCTGTTTCTATACTGACTGGAAGGGCACTAGAGAAAAAACTCAGTAAATTTATTTTCCTGTACTGACTGGAAGGGCAATAGAGAAGAAGCTCAGTAAATTTCTGTTCCTGTACTGACTGGAAAGACACTAGAGAAGAAGCTCAGTAAATTTCTGTCCCTGTACTGACTGGAAGGGCACTAGAGAAGAATCTCAGTAAACTTCTGTTCCTGTACTGACTGGAAGGGCAATAGAGAAAAAGCTCAGTAAATTTCTGTTCCTGTACTGACGAGAAGGGCAATAGAGAAGAAGCTCAGTAAATTTCTGTTCCTGTTCTGACTGGAAGGGCACTAGAGAAAAAGCTCAGTAAATTTTTGTTCCTGTACTGACGAGAAGGGCAATAGAGAAGAAGCTCAGTAAATGTATGCACCTGTACTCACTGGAAGGGCAGTGTAGAAGAAGCTAAATACATTTCTGTTACTGTACTGACTGGAAGGGCAATAGAGAAGAAACTCAGTAAATTTCTGTTCCTATATGGACTGGAAGGGCAATAGACTAGGAGCTCAGTAAATTTTTGTTCCTGTACTTACTGGAAGGGCAGTAGAGCAGAAGCTCAATAAATTTGTGTTCCTGTACTGGCTAGAAGGGCACTACAGAAGAAGCTCAGTATATTTCTGTTCCTGTACTGACTGGAAGGGCAATAAGAGAAAAAGCTCAGTAAATTTATGGACCTGTACTGATTGGAAGGGCAATAGAGAAGAAGCTCCGTAAATTTCTGTTCCTGTACTGACTGGAAGGGCAATAGAGAAGAAACTCAGTAAATTTATTTTCCTGTACTGACTGGAAGGGCACTAGAGAAGAAACTCAGTAAATGTATGCACCTGTACTGACTGGAAGGGCAGTGTAGAAGAAGCTCAGTACATTTCTGTTCCTATACGGACTGCAAGGGCAATATGGAAGAAGCTAAGTACATTTCTGTTACTGTACTGACTGGAAGGGCACCAGAGAAGAAGCCCAGTAAATTTTTGTTCATTCTCTACCCTACCCTAGCACCAGTCTTTAAGTGTCCCCGGTATATCCCTTGTTTGTTGTGGTGAAATCCTGTTTGTTGTGTGTCTTGCCTTACGCCGGACGGACACTTGCCATAAATATGTGTTTTATTTACCTGGTGTACATGCCGCTGTTCTCCTGAATCCGGTGATATTTTTCTTTTGTTCCTGTGCCTCTCCCTTCCGGAGATACATTCCCTTCTTCCTTGCATGCAATTCTAGTATTTTAGCCAACTGGGTGTGGTTCTCAGATCTGGTTTCCTTGATGACCACACCCACTTGCCTAAAAGGCTAGAATTACATGCAAGAAAGAAAAGGCTGTATCTCCGGAAGGGAGAGGCGCAGGAACAAAAGAAAAATAACGTCGGATTCAGGAGAACAGCGGCATTTACACCAGGTAAAAAGTAAATAAATATTTGTGGGTCCTCTTTAAACTAATTTTGATACTATCTAGAAGTTTTTTGTGGGTTTTTTTTGCATAGATTATACATTAGCCTAGTAGTCTCAATGTGGCCGGGCAGGTCCTATAAGTGTTCAACCATTGGGGCGTGCTGGAAGTAGAGGTTTTGCAAAAGCTTAAGGATGAAGACCACCGACCGCATGTCTGAGGGACTCTCTCATAGATAGTAATTGTAAGAATATATATTCCTTTGATCCGATAATCAAGGCCGATGGGGTTTTAAAAATTTCACTTTCAGCTTAGACAACAAACCGTTTTCTCCATATTGTGAATTCTCGGCAGCGTTCCACCGCTTGAAATGTCACGTATAAATAAAAGATAGCCAAGTAGAATTTTTCTTTCTTCCCAAGGCATATTGTGTTGCACTACAGAAAGAAAGATTTATAGAAGAACATTTTTTTTTTCTTATTCTGTGGGTTATTAAATATTATTACACAGATGGGTCGGAAAGGGTGGATAAATCACAGAATTCTTTAACTACTGTTCTGTTCAGAGTTTCGCCATATAACAAAGGGATCTGAAACTAATAAAAGAAGCCACCCACTATGAGAGACTCGGAGTTCATGTACAGAGAGAAGAATGCCTCAGGGAGAACAATAAAGGCTTGTCTAACGAGCTTGCAGATTATGACAATAGCAGACTCGAAAGAACGCAGAAACCACCATTTCCATCAGGATCAACTCTCATTATATGTCTGTGTCTGTACGGATTGTATTTCAAAGACTGCGGAGCCTCTAACGAGAGTCGGCAGCATGTGTGATAGCGGCACCGTTGGATGGGAGAGGATAATGCTCAAGGATGTGTTGGTCCACCTGGACGTAGACATGATAATCCCATAAAATAATGGGCACCAAAGGTCCAGTAGAAGACAATCCTGTTTGACCTTGACTTTGGAGCCAATCACTTGCCCTAGGGTTCTTTGGCCAACAATTTTGTCTCTTGACTACCTGATGCCTGTGCATTCTATAAGGAGAGCAGAGAATGATGCTGCCCAACACTTGTGTGTAACGCTCGTGGCCAGTGTAGGTTCAGTGAGCGTGATTAGGGGAAGTACTGGACCACAGGGGGGACATGGGCTTTAGTTGGAGGGGCTTTACCTAAGCGCTCATCGCGAGGCGGACACCAGCTACCACTCCCAGGGAAGTGACCGGGATGTTGGTAGCTGAAACACAAGACAGGTGACAAACGCAGTAGGCTGGCCAGGTGGGTAGACAGGTATGGGAAGGCACGTATGGGAATCAGACACAGGGATAACAGGGCAGGAGCTCAGGACCTGACAACTAGCTAGGTAGCAGACTGGAGACAGGCTGACAGACTAACTAAGGCATTGCACAGGCACCTCCCCTAATTGTAGAGTGCCTTAAATACACACTGGCTCCCAGCCATAGGCTGAGAGGCATTTCCGGGAAATGGTACGAAGGCCCTTTAATGGGAAGGCCGGTGTGCGCGTACGTAGTAGATGCACTTCTGGGAACCTTGTACACCCAGGGCCTGGGAGGTGGAGGCAGCAGCACACGTGGGTGGCCGAGGAAGTGCGCAGGAGGACGCGACCCAGCTGGAGCAGTAAGTCGTCGTCTCTGCAGAGACGCCGGCGCTACAGTGTGTCAATGGATTTTCTAGCTGGTGATTGAAAATGAATTAAACTCAACTGGTTCAATTGTGTCCCCCAAGAGTTGGAAAGACCTAAGCCACCAACTGTTCCAACCACATTTAGTGGATTTGGCCAACCATAATAGAACTGCTCTCACAGCTGGACGAAAGGCTTCCACAGAGACTAAAGTTCCCAAACCAGTAGGATCAATGGACAGACCAATGTGTTTGGAGGCCTCCGAACTCTCCACTGATGAGGAAAATAATTGTTCAACAGTTTGAATTTTAACACCCAATCCTTGTTTTTAATTCGGGAGATAAAAACATAGCTCAGGCAACCACTTTCACCCATCTCCTCTTAGAAAAAAACATGAATTTTCTTCCTAACCGAAATTTGGTGTATGTGGAGGCGTTAGGAAACCTAGCCAATGAAAAAACAAAAGTGAGCCAGAGTATGAGTTGGTATACATGTAACTTGTAAGCCCATGTTCACACTGGCCATATGTCATAAAAAAAACAAAAGAAGAAAATAACAAAAATATACCCTGCTGTAACTAAAATAAAAGCATAATGCATATAATTAAACATAGGGGACTTAGTAAACACTATTTTGATCAATAAAGCGTAAAGTCATCCGACCGCGACAAGGTGTACCCAATCGGGACAGAACCTACGCTCTCTAATATTAAAACCTCACCATGTGTCAACGGCCATGTCATCTAGGGCCTCCCATGGCTGTGTGAAGAGTTGGGACCCAGCAACTCTCTGCCCTTATTCAGATTGATGTCTGTTGACACGTGGTGGTTAATATTAGAGAGTGTACGTACTGTCCCGATTGGGCACACCTTGTTGCGGTGGGATGGCTTTACGCTTTTTTTTTATCAAAATAGTGTTTACTAAGTACCCTATGTTCATTTATAAACATAGCCAATGGCTTACTGCTGCTCGGGTGTCAACTACCGCGTGTGTGGCCAAGCTAAGGCCAAAAGAACCCTTTTGCCGTCTGTTAAGAGATGGGGGTCAATGGATGTGTTGAACATATTCTCTGGGAGCCTTTGCGTCATCGACCAACATTCATATCATGTTGGCAGTTGTAAGACTTTATGGCACTAATAGGGTTGGTCCACCTAAGGATTGGTGAAAAGGGCCTGATCAATGGAGATTAAACCATTGAGACTCCCAAAAGTTTCATGAACGGGGCTGTCTAGTCCCTTGTTTGAATGGAGAAATGGTGGAGCGCTTGGCTATCTCCGTCAATCCCATAGACCGTGAATGGATGAATGATGTGGATGCATTATGGTCACTTCCTAAGAAATTGGTTCTTCAGCCTCCAATTTTAAATAAAGTGATGGTAACGCATCTACATTATCGATAGCGCTTGGCTATCTCCGTCAGTCCCATAGACCGTGAATGGATCGATAATGTAGATGCGTTACCATCACTTTATTTAAAATTGGAGGCTGAAGAACCAATTTCTTAGGAAGTGACCATAATGCATCCACATCATTCATCCATTCACGGTCTATGGAACTGACGGAGATAGCCAATCGCTCAACCATTTTTCCATTCAAACAAGAGACTCAACAGCCCCGTTCATGAAACTGTTGGGAGTCACAATGGTTGAATCTCCGTTGATCAGGCACTTTTCACCAATCCTTAGGTTGGCCAACCCTATTAATGGCCATAAAGTCTTCCAAAAGACTCGACAGTCCTGTTTATGAAATCGGTGGGAGTCTAAATGGTTGGACCTCTATTGATCAGGCATTTTTCACCAACTCTGAGGTTGACCAACCCTCGTAATGAGAGAGTCCAATGGTTGGTTGTTTTTATCGGTACCGTAGACAAGAATAAGTCCGTAATCT
Organism: Anomaloglossus baeobatrachus; assembly: GCF_048569485.1. Taxonomy (NCBI): domain Eukaryota; kingdom Metazoa; phylum Chordata; class Amphibia; order Anura; family Aromobatidae; genus Anomaloglossus; species Anomaloglossus baeobatrachus. Next base: position 25,987,937 of record NC_134360.1, on the reverse strand, counting down.
GCAGGTGTCACCATTATATCATTGAAAGTGGAGACTCCATAATTTTTGGGAATGGTGGAGGTTCCTGTAGCTGGTTTATCACTTTAACCTATAGATAAAAATGTCATGGTGGACCACCCCCGAGTTACTGACTCCATCTTTCCTTGTTTACTCACATTACTTGTCCAGTGTATTACCTGGAAATGTTACGACTTTTCTTATATTTCATTAATGTTCTCTTTTTCTTATTATCTTGCAGGTAAGAAAATACAATTTTCTACAAGTGTGAATTTCTCGTGTCTGTAAGTAGAAAATGATGTTCAACTTTTTTTTAAAAAATTATTAAAACTTGAAGGATGATGACAAACTTGACCCCAATTTTCTGCATTGCTTTATTTTGCACGTGTCTTCAACCCCGAGGGTCATGTTATTTCTTTGGCTTTTATTGAAATACTATCTACAATCTATGCCTTCTATTTGAATAACTGGGAAGGTTCCGTAATCCCAGACAGAGGATATGTTACCAGTTGGCGGCATGTCCCGACACAGGCTGACCCTGTCCAAAGAACTGAACTGACCCAAAAACTGTGATCCACCTGTCACGCTAGATACGGGGAAGTACCAAGCGAACAGCGAAAGGGAAAGGAAACCCTGTGACTAGGGAAAGGGAAGCTGGTGACCCCTGACCAAACCTACTGCTGGTCCCTGGGGTCCCTGACCATTCTAGATATGTTCCGCACCTATGTGCCAAGCAGGATACCTGATCCTATGTATCCCTAGGGCTGAACCCTAAATAGAGAACTGGTGGGATGAGCTCTTCGTCAACCCCATTAACCACTATAGAAGACACAAGGAGGACACACTGGGAGAAGCATTAATTATTTATCATTAGATGACTCAGGTAGGAGTTCAGAAGAGCTTTCCGCAACGATACCACAGAGGAGTACAAGCCACATGCTTGCAACCAAGGCTTGAAAGAACTGAAAATATCACCAGCACCAGTCCAATCAAGGGAGGGTTATTTAAGCACCAAGATCATGCTGATGATCAGCAGCTGGGAGGAAGGTGAGCTCCTGATGGGTCCAAAATGGAGAGAGATGAATCCAGCAGGAAAGCTACCTATACCAATGAATACTGACAGCAGGAGCAATGCAAAGTCAAGGAGCATTCTGTGCAGCCAAACACTGTGACCTTCTATGGCCAGAAACCTCATGACTGTCTGTCACACGTGACACCACCACCTTGACAAGAATATTGTTATTGCCTAGTTGTCAATCTATTTATACATTTTCAAGTGGAATAACAAAATTAACAATTGGGCATCTCCACTCATTTTGTCAAAGGGGTGTATCCATATACCGTTTTCCACTGTCAGTTTGGTTCTTTGGTCAATATCAGACTGTGTAGGGAACTGCTCCCCCAACCGGTAACACCCAGTTGCCAATTTGTGCGTGCTTTTCTAAGGAGTACTTCTCACATAGCGAGATCGCTGCTGAGTCACGGTTTTTGTGACGCAGCAGTGACCTCAATAGCGATCTCGCTGTGTGTGACACTGAGCAGTGATCTGGCCCCTGCTGTGAGATCGCTGATCGTTACACACAGTGCTGGCTCATTTTTTGCTCGTTGCTCTCCCGCTGTGAAGCACACAGTGAGAGAGTAACGATCTGAATGTGCAGGGAGCCGGCGTCTGGAAGCTGCGGACGCTGGTAACCAAGGTGCACATCGGGTAACCAAGCGAAGCGCTTTGCTTGGTTACCCGATATTTACCTTGGTTACTAGTGTCCGCCGCTCTCAGGCTGCCAGTGCCGGCTCCCTGCACACGTAGCCAGAGTACACATTGGGCAATAAGCGAAGCGCTTTGCTTAGTAACCTGATGTGTACCCTGGCTACGAGTGCAGGGAGCCAGCGCTAAGCGGTGTGCGCTGGTAACCAGGGTAAATATCGGGTAACCAAGCAAAGCATTTTGCTTAGATACCCGATATTTACCTTAGTTACCAAGCGCAGCATCGTTTCCACAAGTCGCTGGTGGCTGGTCACTGGTCGCTGGTGAGATCTGCCTGATTGACAGCTCACCAGCGACCATGTAGCGACGCACCAGCGATCCTGACCAGGACATATCGTGGTCGGAATCGCTGGTACGTCGTTTAGTGAGACGGTACCCTAAGAGGAATATCAGAGGAACGATCCAACACAACGTTCTAAGAGAATAATTCCTATGTTATTGGAAATTAAAGTCTGGAGGGAGAAGGGGTCATCCTCTAAATCCAACACCGGTCTACAATCCATCCACGGTCGTTACTCTGGGTGTCCCCTGATAGGGGCTGCACCTTTATGTGTCGTTGCTGATCTATATTACCCTGATGATTAATTTGGCGAGCCGCGAAGGTAACATCATGGCTCTATTTCTGCAATGAGACGATTTATTGCCGTGTGATTGGCGTTCCCTGATGATGCCCACGGGTTAGTGTAATAAATACTGAGCTGTAATGAAGGTTTAATAATATATTGTGCATAGACCCGAGCTGATGCGCAGATCACAGAGCGATGGAGACTAAGCTGTTAATGCTGCGGAATACACAGAAATACCCATATATATCCGCGATATATTAAGGGGGTGTTCCAGATAAATCCAAGTCGGAATCCTATCGATGGGAACTCATCGGCATATCTTTTTATGGAACGTTGAACATACACCACCTCCTTCAAGTTGCCCAAATCCAATGATAATTAGACTAATGGGAGGTATAAGAACACAGTGTCCCCACCCACCCCCAAGCCGGGGTTCTCGGGCCTCTTCTTGGGGTTCCCCAGCTGTAGATACAAGTGGTAGATGAAGGGTGAGCTTGACCTGTTCTTAGGATATGTTATCAATATCCGATCGGTGAGGGTTCAACGCCCGACACCCCCACTGATCAGCCGCTAGGGCCAGATCTACACAATGTTCAGCACAGCTCCGCTCACGGTGTACCGCAGATCAGCCTATTAAAGGGAACCTGTCACCAGATTTGGTGACTATAAGCTGCGGCCACCACCAGTGGGCTCTTATATACAGGATGTTAAAATGCTATACATAAGAGCCCAGGCTGCTGTGTAGAACATAAAATCACTTAACAATACTCACCTAAGGGGCGATGCGGTGCAGACTAATTGGATGGGTGTCTCCGGTACCGGCACCTCCTCTTTCGGCCATGTTTGTGTGGCGCCCCTGAGGCTTCCGTCGCCACAGGTCATTGCACCCCACCCAGCGGTGTGATGCCCCATTCTGGGAGAGGAAGAGAGTGAACTCCGGTCCCCTGGTAAATCCACACTACACCCATTGCTAGGAACACACTGGGACCAGGGAAAGTGGCAGACAACCCTCCCATGCTGCATGCTGGGAGGGGTCGTAAGACCCATCCCTGCTCCTATAGGGTAGAACAGGGCAACTGGGGAGGTGGGAGGAGCCACCAGAGAGCAGATAGAGAAAGGAAGGTCAAGTTAGTTTCAGTCTACCTCAGAGAGTGAGAGAGTGAGGAGCCAGCATGTAGTTGAAGAAGGAGAACGAGAGAGAGTGGGGAAGGAGGAGGAGGCCTGCTGGAGGCAGGCAAGGAGGAGAAGAGAAAGGAAAGAAAGCTCCAAGTCAGTCAGGAGCTGAAAGGAAAGAAAGAGACGCTTCCTGGTGAAGATCCTGGGACTCAGAGGGTCCAGGTGACACCACGCAGAGGACAGAAGGGGTCCCAGGGCCACGGGTAGCTGTAGAGCTGTCCAGGGCAGTTTAGAGCTGCGGTGGCCTGTTCCACAAGAACATCGGTGGAGGGATCAAGCTGCAACAGGGGACGGTCCCTAGAAACCGGAGGAGTGCAAAATCATCTCCAAACAGTAAAAACCGAGGCCCAGGGAATGTTGTAAACGCCCCGGGCCACAGCCCACAGCAGTACCTCTAGAAAAGGGACAGGTGACCCCCCAGCCTGGAGGCTGTGGTGGAGGCCAAGCCAGGTTTATCCCATACAAGGCAAGGCTAAGGCGGGCTTTGCACGTTGCAACATCGGTAACAATGTGTTACCGATGCTGCAGCGATAGTCCCGCCCCCGTCGCACGTTCGATATATAGTGAAAGCTGCCGTAGCGATTATTATCGCTACGGCAGCTTTACACGCACATACCTGCCGTGCGACGTCCCTCTGGCCGGCGACCCGCCTCCTTCCTTAGGGGGCGGGTCGTGCGGCGTCACAGTGACGTCACACGGCAGGCGGCCAATTGAAGTGGAGGGGCGGAGATGAGCAGGATGTAAACATCCCGCCCACCTCCGTCCTTCTCATTGCAGCCGGGAGGCAGGTAAGGTGAAGTTCCTCGCTCCTGCGGCTTCACACACAGCGATGTGTGCGGCCGCAGGAACGAGGAACTACATCGTACCTGTCGTTCCCCCGGCATTATGGAAATGTCGGAGGCTGCAGCGATGATACGATGACGACGATTTTGTGCTCGTTCATCGTATCATCTAGGATTTACACACTACGACATCGCAAGTGACGCCGGATGTGCGTCACTTTCGATTTGACCCCACCGACATCGCACCTGCGATGTCGTAGTGTGCAAAGCCCGCCTAAGGAAGACAGCAGAAGATAGAGACACTAAAGAGAAGGGCACCGGCTTTTACTCTCAGAATCACCCAGAAACGGCGGAGGTCCCTGACAGTGGTCCCAGCAGTCCAAGGGTCCCTGCAGGACTGTGACAAGAATTGTGAGTAAAGAACTTGAAACTGCACCTTTGAAGTTGCCTCTGTTATTTCATCTGCATAGACACTCACAAGCACCAACTGTGCCCCGGGGCATTGCTCCACCTGTGGGGAGTAGTACCACCACTGCTGCCATATCATCCCCCCCGGAGGCCTCATACAGCAGCGGCGGCTTATTAGCCGCATACCACAGGTGGCGTCACGAACACAAACTTTATTCACCAAGCCACATATTTTACTGACACCCACCAGGGCCACGAAGCCGGGCCCAGCCACAACTGACTACCACCGGACTAGTGGACTAGTCACCGGGTGTCCCATAGCCCTGGGGTGGGCGAGTCAATTTTGGCGTCATGAACAGGATTTCGTGCCCGGTCCCACCGGGTACTGTGCACCTGAAGAATTGCGCTTAAAAGACTGTGTTACTGCGTGTTTCACTGTGAAAACTGCCGCCATTAGCGCTACAGAGAGCGGGAAGAAGGGGGCGTGCCAGAAGAAAGGGCGCGAAGAGAAGCCCCGCCCCCTTGGTCTTGCCCAGAAAGATCGCGAAGCGGTGCCCGCCATAGAAGGCGGAGAAAGAAAAAATGGCGACTAGACAAGCTGGCCGGCTGGCAGAAAGAGTCTAAATGCCAGACCAGCAGATAAAGAAGATGTACTTGATAGCAAGCGGAGCGGTGCCGGCCGTGATGGGCTGGGCGCCAGTCTGGCGCCAGATGCTAGTGCAGCCTCCGGCCCCGCCTCCGAGAAGGGAAAGGGAGCAGCCGAGTGGCGTGGTCGAGCACCCGAGCAGTGATCCAGCAAGCGTTCCCCAGGTCGGCAGCATGGCAGAGAGGCTGCAGAAGTGTACACCAGGGACCGGGAAGATGGATCCCGAGCTGGACCTGCTCCGGGAGGAAATGCAAATCCTGGCTCGGAGGCTGAATAACATGCAAGGAGAGGTGGACCGGCGGAGTGAAACATCGATGGTGCCGAAGAGCGTGGGCCACTGGATGGAGGCCGCGGAGCAGCGACCGGGTGAGCTACATGAAACCCCGACCCGTCCGGACCCAAGGCCCTACCAAGCGCCACCGCCCAGTCCCTCCACCGTCCCGCTAACTTTCCCCGCCAGCCCCGCTGACGCCCTGTGGGGCACCGGAGCTTTCCCAGCCAGCCTCGCTGACGCCCGGTGGGGCACCGGAGGCCTGCCGGCAACCCCCGAAGACGGCGCCTGGGGAGGGGTGGACCACGAGCAGCTAGTGGGCCCCCTACCGACTCCCCCTGTGAGCCTCCTGGGAACAACATTCCCGGGAGTGAACTGGGACGCGGCGCCCATTGAGAGTGGGAGACTGCAACAGCCCCTGCGGCCCAAGGAGACCCCCTTGGCAAATGAACTGACCTGCCAGAGATTAGTGGAGGAGTATCAGCGGGAGCGGGAGGCCCGGGAGAAGAAGCGGAGGGCCGCGGAGGCGTCCAACCTGGCCTCCAAGGATGAAATCCGTAAGGCCCTTAAGGGGTCACAGGGCCCAGTGAGAAGGGGGCCTAGTGGTCGATTTTCGGCAGAAGGGAGGCTGGGGCTTCATCAGAGAGCCCGGACTGGGTAAAGATGTCTTTGTGGCCCGACGGGATATTGAAGAACACCTGCCCAAAGGCCACCCAGGGCGAGATGCCAAGCCGGGTGACGCTGTGGAATACACACGGCTGATGGGAAGCCGGGGCTGGTATGCCCTGCACGTCCACATCCTGCGAGAGGAGATGGCCTCTGAAGAACCGGAGTGGCGCCGCACTATGTCAGCGTGCAGCGTCTCCCCTGTCAGCAGCCGCAGCACTACCGCGAAGCAGGCCCAAGCCGCAGAACTGAGCAGCGGGCCTGCAACAGCCACGCAGGAGACACAGACCCGGATCTCCATGGCCTACCTGCTACCCAGGGCCCTGCCGAAGCAGGATCCGACCCATTGAAGCAAAGAAAAGAAGAAGCCGAACTGTAAATAGCCCGTCTGCCCCTCATGCTTTGTGAAGATGTCCCTTTTGTGCTGCCCTAATGTTCTTTTTGAAGATGACACCCTTTCCTGCCTTACTGCCCCTTGTACTTTTTGAAGAAGTCACCCCCCCTGTGTATGTGTACCGGGCCACTAGACTGGAATGTGGTCCCTGGTAAATGTGGTGTGTGAAGTGTCCTGTGTAACCAGGCCACTGGACTTAGTGGCTGGTTTTATTTGCCCTTTGATGTTTGAAAAGAAACGAACTGCCAGGCTACTGGACTTGTAGTAGCCAAAAATGTAATTAGTTGCACCCGTTGTGCCCCCTACCAGAATTATGGGGGATGTGCCCGAACCGTGCAATGGACTGGAAGTGCACCCTTAGAGTTTTCTTTATAAGAAGTTCGCAACGTTTACTTATATGTGCCTCCCATAAAGGGAAGAAATGTTTTATTGTTTTATGTTATGCATAACAAAAATGTTTTTGCAGTTTCTCCATATTTTCTGTTGTTTTTCAGCCCGAGGACGTGCTGGGATTTGCTGTGGGGGAGTGTGGCGCCCCTGAGGCTTCCGTCGCCACAGGTCATTGCACCCCATCCAGCGGTGTGATGCCCCATTCTGGGAGAGGAAGAGAGTGAACTCCGGTCCCCTGGTAAATCCACACTACACCCATTGCTAGGAAAACACTGGGACCAGGGAAAGTGGCAGACAACCCTCCCATGCTGCATGCTGGGAGGGGTCGTAAGACCCATCCCTGCTCCTATAGGGTAGAACAGGGCAACTGGGGAGGTGGGAGGAGCCACCAGAGAGCAGATAGAGAAAGGAAGGTCAAGTTAGTTTCAGTCTACCTCAGAGAGTGAGAGAGTGAGGAGCCAGCATGTAGTTGAAGAAGGAGAACGAGAGAGAGTGGGGAAGGAGGAGGAGGCCTGCTGGAGGCAGGCAAGGAGGAGAAGAGAAAGGAAAGAAAGCTCCAAGTCAGTCAGGAGCTGAAAGGAAAGAAAGAGACGCTTCCTGGTGAAGATCCTGGGACTCAGAGGGTCCAAGTGACACCAAGCAGAGAACAGAAGGGGTCCCAGGGCCACGGGTAGCTGTAGAGCTGTGGTGGCCTGTTCCACAAGAACATCGGTGGAGGGATCAAGCTGCAACAGGGGACGGTCCCTAGAAACCGGAGGAGTGCAAAATCATCTCCAAACAGTAAAAACCGAGGCCCAGGGAATGTTGTAGACTCCCCGGGCCACAGCCCACAGCAGTACCTCTAGAAAAGGGATAATCAGCCGACAGGTGACTCCCCAGCCTGGAGGCTGTTGTGGAGGCCAAGCCAGGTTCAACCTACCAAGGCAGGGCTAAGGAAGACAGCTGAAGGCAGAGACACTTAAGAGAAGGGCACCGGCTTTTACTCTCAGAATCACCCAGAAACGGCGGAGGTCCCTGACAGTGGTCCCAGCAGTCCAAGGGTCCCTGCAGGACTGTGACAAGAATTGTGAGTAAAGAACTTTAAACTGCACCCTTGAAGTTGCCTCTGTTATTTCAGCTGCATAGACACTCACAAGCACCAACTGTGCCCCGGGGCATTGCTCCACCTGTGGGGAGCAGTACCACCACTGCTGCCATATCATTCCCCCCGGAGGCCTCATACAGCAGCGGCGGCTTATTAGCCGCATACCACAGGTGGCGTCACGAACACAAACTTTATTCACCAAGCCACGTATTTTACTGACACCCACCAGGGCCACGGAGCCGGGCCCAGCCACCACTGACTACCACCGGACTAGTCCGGCCCGGCACCGGGTGTCCCATAGCCCTGGGGTGGGCGAGTCATTTGTCCTCCTTCTTCTGAAGCCTGGGTGCATGATGCGTCCTACGTCATCCACACTAGCTGGTATTAAGGTCCTGCACAGGCCCCTGAGCAGGGCAGATCATAGTATTGTAGTGTACCTAAGTGCCGGCTAGTGTGGATGACGTAGGACATGTCATGCACCCAGGCTTCAGAAGGAGGAGGACGAAGATGACTGAAGGAGGAGGCGCCGCACCCGGAGAATGGAGACATCCATCCGACCAGTCTGCACCGCCCCTCAGGTGAGTATTATAAAGTGATTTTTATGTTCTACACAGCGGCCTGGGTTCTTATATACAGCATGTTAGAATGCTGTATAAACAGTAAGAGCTCACTGGTGGTGGCCACAGCTTAGTCACCAAATCTGGTGACCGGTTCCCTTTAAAGTGAATAGGAGTAGAACCTCATTTCTTGAGTACCCCGTGAATAGGTGTACGAGGGTGGACCTCCGGTCATGTCCTCCCCTGAAGGCATCAATATTTTTATTGCAAATGTTAGACATGTGTTTTTTGACTATTTCATTGTAAGGTGTTTTGTCCCTCATGGCCGCAGTACTGCCAGTGGTCACAGGATGTCACTGTTCTCCTGTTCACCACTGTATAGAACTGGGTGAGAGAGTAGGTCTGCTTAGCAACAGACAACAGGGACAGGAACAGTTATGTCAGGCTTAACTACAGGGCCGGTCCTTGGTTGGGTAAGGTATTATATGGAGAAACTAGTTTCAAGTACTGTATAGTGATTGTTGTGTAGGGGACGCAAGAGAGAGAAGATGTAGGAAGAAAGGTGGGAGACCAGGCTCGGGATACTGATGAACTGTCTAGAGTGGGTGTCACGCTAGGTACAGGGAACGGCTAAAGGGAAGTGAAAGGAAACCCTGTGTCTAGGGATGGGGGAGATGGTGACCCCTGACCAAACGTACCGCTGGTCCCTGGCTTTCCTTACCACCCTGAGTAGGTTCCACACCTATGCGTCGAGCGGGATACCTGACACTGGCTTACCCTGAAATAGGCCCTAGGTAGGGATCGGATGGGATGAGCGCTTCAATTACTCTAAGCTTTAAAGAACACACCAGGAGCACAAACTGGGAAAGTGAACGAATAACTTATCTCCAGATGACTCAGGGAGAGGAACTGCAAGAATCACAAAGCTTCTCCAGATGAGTACAAGCCGCCTGCTTGCACTGAAGACTTGTTAAGGGTATTAGACCTATCACCAGCACAGAGTAAGGGGGAATGAGGGTATATATAGACACCAAGGGCAGTGCTAAAGAGTAACAGCTGAAATGGACCACAGGGTCCTAAAGAGAAAGGGATAAACCCCAAGCAGCTTGTGTAGCCAAATCCTGCGACCTTCTACAGTCGGAAACTACCGGACTGTCTGTTAAGCGTGACACACTGGTGATAGGTGGACTGAGAAATGAGGGACTCCTACCAGGCAAGCTTTGTGAAAAAGTGCAGAAACATTGTCGGGCAAGAGGAAAAGGGGACCTTAGTGAAGAATAGACATCCTGCTGAAGGACAGTGCCAGGGTGACACCGGCTCTACGAGCAGTCCTTGGAAAGTAGCATAGCAGTGCCAAGGGGTATTTATAGCTACAGCGAAACACGTGGACCCATGTGGTCCTATACCGGGAAGATGGTGAATGTGTTATCAGTTACCCTCTGCTCACAAGTTTGGTCATTTATAAAAAGGACGATGTTTCTAAGAGCCCGTTTGGTTTCTTCATTGTAAGGTCTGAACGGGACGGTACCGCACAATGTGCACCAAAATGGACAGCGGAGATAGCCGATTCCGAAGTACCGTCACACACCCACACACATAACCCCCAATTTGCTGTATTGTGTCCAGGCATGGAAAATGAAGCCATCTCCTACGACTTCCACCTCTGGCCACGTTACACAGGAGCTGTGCTCTTTGGCTTCTTTTTGTTTGCATCCACCAACTTCCAGAGCTACAAACATCTGACCGGAGGGGGGGGGCTTGGTGGATAGAGCCTGTATCCGATCCTGAGGATAGGACTTTAATATCATAAGAACCTGTAGAAAATTGGTAAGAGGACTCATCAAGTCAAAAGTGGTCAGTTTTTGCTCTTATTTTATTACTGCTGCTCCCGAGTGTTCAGTTGTTATCTCTTTTTTTATAATACGACATACAGTTCTAGAGATATAGGCTTTTGTATTTGGTATTAATGTCCAGGGGGCGGGGCTCGCAGGATCCTCTGGGGTGGATCCTCTGAGCCACTCCCCTTTTGTAAATACCATAAAGAGGCCCATATCTCTGGAACCGTATGGTGTATTTTAAAAATATAAAAAGTTGTAAACTCAGGGGAACGGCGGGAATAAAATAAAGGCACAAAACTGGTCACTTTTGACCTGATTTCCTTTTAAATGCCCCCAATGTTTCATTGTGGGTTTTTTTTTAGCTGTGGCCCTGAAAGCTGGAAGCTTTTCAACAGCTAGCGAGCCACCGGTTTGCGGTAGGCATGAATATAAGCAAGGATGGTTGACCTTAGGGAGATCAACATCCACACCGCGGAGACACCATCTGAGAAACACGTGATGGTGTCTCCACGGTGTGGATGTTGATCTCCATAAGGTCAACCATCCTTGCTTATGTAGTCTTCTACTAGGCATTGCTCCCACTCCTACTCCACACTGATGAGGGGCAAATACCCCAAAACAGCTGTCTGTGGATGGATACCATGTTTTGGCATAGGCAGTTTTCTTGACTGGAGACTGCCCTTGCCATGGTTGTTCCTTCCCGGTGAAAGACCTGGCTAGTTTCCTAGCAGCGTTGAGAAACGTGATGGTGTCTCCGCGGCATTCTTGTTTGAGGTAGGCATGAAGGCATCAATAAGATAAGAAATCATCGCCATTTCCAAGCTCTCCGCTGTTTTTTCCTGTACCTTAGGATCCTGATAGCATTTGATATACTCATTTCGAATACTGCTGCTGCCAAAAATCAATACGACTGCAAAGAGACCTCGCTCTACACCCACGTATTTTTGCAAATTCAGCCGAACACATAAGCAAATCAGGCAAATTTATGTTGTGCCTCGGGTGGTTACGCAGGCCTATAATTTAGTGACAAACCTATTAGGCGCCTATTACCCCAGAACTGCGGGCTCAATCGAGACTCCTACTCTGCATTCTGTAATTAGACTCGCTTGTGCCGCGGTCGAATCTGTGTTGTTTTAGCAGGTGATTCAGCATCTGAGATGAGTAGATCCTACTGCGATGGCGCTTCATCTACCAGCACGATACAAGCAAAGAGACGTCAGCGGCTTCCCGTCCTCTCCCCGCAGGGCAGCGGCAGTAGATGACGGCGCGGGGGACCTTGTGAGAGAAGGAATTATAGCGTTCCCTGTGATGATTACAATCAACATAAAAATTATCCGGAGATGACATTCTGCAGACCTCATGGGCGGCCGTCATCAGAGGTGGCCGCTCTTAATTACCGAGAGAAGCAGAAAGTCTTAAACTCTCCCGTAGAACAAAAGCGGCCGTGCCGAGCGGCTGGGGCTTCAATAAATCTGCGGCTCTTTGAAACAACAGGATCTCGGTTACTTGGCCACATTTCTATCACATCAATGGGGTTGGTTTTTTTTCTATATTTTGACATGAATACGTTATAGCAGCTTATTCTGCTCCTGCGAGAGGTTTCCGATGCTGTGGTCGAAAATGGAGAATCTCCGAATTTGGTCACCTGTTCTTTACCGGAGCAGGAGTGTAAGGATTCATATGTCATATTTTAGCTAATTTGGCCCTAAAACATGACAACCACCTTTAGTTCCCTTCCCCCACTCCTTCTGGTCACATCATTGTATATACAGGGGGCAATAATAAATATTAATGAATCTATCTCTCTACATACGTCATCTATGTATCTATCCATCTCTGCTTTATCTCACGCCAACCTCTCCACCATGGCCAAGACCAAAAAGCTGTCTAAGGACACCAGGGACATAATTGTAGACCTGCACATGGTGTTTGGCTCTAAACTCGCAGAGTGTGATGACACTTCACACTATTCTTTCTCCGGTGCTCCTGAGTTGCACAGGCAGGCTCGGACGTCGACCAGCTGTGTGCTCATTAGTGATCGAGCTATCTGGAGTTAATTTCTGCTAGCCTGTTGGTTACCTTTTGGATCACAAGTTGCGGGAGACCTATCACAGTCATTCCCTGCCTTTTTAAGATGGAGGAATCTGTCTTGCTGTGCCGACTATAGCTTTTGATAAACCAGTCTATGTGCTGTTGTGGTCCCGTAACTGGTGAATCACTCCATGTTTCTTGGAGTGGTGTGGAATTATTCCTGTCATTTGTTTATTTCCGCCCTGCTCTTTATTCTGCTCCTTATCATTTTTTGTCTGATTAAGCTGTGTGAGCGTGCTGCTTACTAGAGTTTGGGTTTCCCCAGTTTGTCCATATCTGTGGGTACTACCACTTCTGTCTCAGTCCTCCCCCGAGGTGGGAGAGAAGGTGTATTAGATCAGGACTGGGTGAGAGCAGGGCGTGGAAGGCAGCACAGACATCATCACCATTACATGTATCTCTGGGAATAGGCACAGCTAGGGTCCCCTAGTCTGTGGGCCAGTCTAGGAGGCCCGGTCCCCTGTTATCCCCTCACAACTCATGTCAACAAGGCTAGGATGGGCTACAGGACAATTGGCCAAAGGCTTGGTGAGAAGGCAAAGGACACTCTCTCTTTCTCTTTCCAAACACCGGTGGTGGCCCCTTCACTTGCCTGGGATTGACCGGAGCCCACGACGGCAGAGACCAGCACCAGGGTGCAGCTTTAAATCAGTGAGTTAAAAGAACCTTGAACCGCAGTTGCCAACTCAGACTCTGATTAGCGACACCGTCGCCCCGCGCTCCGGCGCCTCTAAGGCACCGCCAACTCTCCGTTATTCACACGGGGCCCGATTCGCCTGTGGGGAGCGACACCATCCAGGCTGCCGTAACACCTGCCCCGGCGAGGAATTCTACAGTGGTGGCTATTCCCTGGCCGCATTCCACAGGTGGCATCACGACAAACTTTCCCCAATCACCCCGCTTTCCCTTCGTTTTATGCACGCCTCCAGGCAAAGCCACCCATGTCATCACCTGACCCGACCCGCGACTGCCCGGCAATGAGTAGGTTAACCACCTGCCCCATAGGGCGCTGCATTGGCTCATTGGAGGATCCTGTTGTCCTAGTCCGTGGGACTGTAGGCTGACACTAGATTAAATTTGGTAGTATCAGGGTCGATTTCTCAAGAGTTTTGGAATTTTTCTTAGTTTTGGGAAACTGAGGAGTTTTTATTTTTTTTATTTTTTTAATATCTGTATATCGGTAGTGTCCAGTTTATCATTTTAGATATGAGGCCCTGGCTAATTGCACTCCTGACATGATGGAGTATTCCTGCCGCCGCTCCCGGGAGTTATCATTTTGCTCTTGCACACACCGGTCGTGTAGAGTAACGGACTATACAATGTTCGCTGCCGGAATCTGGCGATTCTTAGGAGACCTGTGATCTGGAATCAATAAAACTGAATTAAAGAACAGCAATTTACATGGCTGTGCCACTCATCCCGGAGCGCAGATCCTGAAGGTCAGGAACGTGACCCGCCGCTGCCGGGTGCATGTGGTGTAATGATATTCCGCAGCTGCACGGTCACCTCGGGGGGGACGGAGCTGTCACTACTCAGTGACGTGTAATATCAGGCGCATCGTGTGCTCTGACGTCTCCCTCATTCATTTATTCTGCTGCTTCTTGGCGTCCGGGACCGGAATACACAGCAAAGCAATGTGATATATATTGATCTGTGCGCGCAATAGGACGCTCCCCGCTCAGTGTGATTGATTGACTGCAAAAGACTCTCAGAATTAGTTTTGTGTCTTTTCTGCATCTAATCAGCTCCCCCTCCTGTCTATGTAGATCAATAAGAAATCAATTCAGTCTTACAGCTAGGCGGACACACACATACATATATACATATATATATACAGTACAGACCAAAAGTTTGGACACACCTTCTCATCTCTAGAACAACTGTTAAGAGGAGACTTTGTGCAGCAGCCTTCATGGTAAAATAGCTGCTAGGAAACCACTGCTAAGGACAGGAACAAGCAGAAGAGACTTGTTTGGGCTAAAGAACACAAGGAATGGACATTAGACCAGTGGAAATCTGTGCTTTGGTCTGATGAGTCCAAATTTGAGATCTTTGGATCCAACCACCGTGTCTTTGTAGAAAAGGTGAACGGATGGACTCTACATGGCTGGTTCCCACCGTGAAGCATGGAGGAGGTGTCAGGGTGTGGGGGGTGCTTTGCTGGTGACACTGTTGGGGATTTATTCAAAATTGAAGGCATACAGAACGAGCATGGCTACCACAGCATGTTGCAGCGGCGTGCTATTCCATCCGGTTTGGGTTTAGTTGGACCATCATTTATTTTTCAACAGGACAATGACCCCAAACACACCTCCAGGCTGTGTAAGGGCTATTTGACTAAGAAGGAGAGTGATGGGCGGCTACGCCAGATGACCTGGCCTCCACAGTCACCAGACCTGAACCCAATCGAGATGGTTTGGGGTGAGCTGGACCGCATAGTGAAGGCAAAAGGGCCAACAAGTGCTAAGCATCTCTGGGAACTCCTTCAAGACTGTTGGAAAACCATTTCCGGTGACTACCTCTTGAAGCTCATCAAGAGAATGCCAAGAGTGTGCAAAGCAGTAATCAAAGCAAAAGGTGGCTACTTTGAAGAACCTAGAATATAAGACACAGTTTCAGTTGTTTCACACTTTTTTGTTAAGTATTTCATTCCACATGTTTTTATTTATAGTTTTGATGCCTTCAATGTGAAACTACAATTTTCAGAGTCATGAAAATAAAGAAAACTTTTTGAATGAGAAGGTGTGTCCAAACTTTTGGTCTGTACTATGTATATATATATGTATACAGTGCCTACAAGTAGTATTCAACCCCCTGCAGATTTAGCAGGTTTACACATTCGGAATAACTTGGCATTGTGACATTTGGACTGTAGATCAGCCTGGAAGTGTGAAATGCAGCAAAAAAGAATGTTGGGGTTTTTTTTATTTTTTTTTTAAATTGTGAAAAGTTTATTCAGAGGGTCATTTATTATTCAACCCCTCAATCCACCAGAATTCTGTTTGGTTCCCCTAAAGTATTAAGAAGTATTTCAGGCACAAAGAACAATGAGCTTCACATGTTTGGATTAATTATCTCTTTTTCCAGCCTTTTCTGACTAATTAAGACCCTCCCCAAACTTGTGAACAGCACTCATACATGGGGGTGCTTCACACACAGTGAGCTCGCTGCCGAGATCGCTGCTGAGTCACGCTTTTTGTGACGCAGCAGTGACCTCATTAGCGATCTCGCTGTGTGTGACACTGAGCAGCGATCTGGCCCCTGCTGCGAGATCGCTGCTCATTACACATAGCCCTGGTTCGTTTTCTTCAAAGGCGCTCTCCCACTGTGACACACAGATCGCTGTGTGTGACAGTGAGAGAGCGACAAATGAAGCGAGCAGGGAGCAGGAGCTGCGGTAAGCTGTAACCAAGATAAACATCGGGTAACCAAGGTGGTTACCCGATATTTACCTTAGTTACCAGCCTCCGCAGCTCTCACGCTGCCTGTGCTGCCGGCTCCGGCTCTCTGCACATGTGGCTGCAGTACACATCGGGTTAATTAACCCGATGTGTACTGTAGCTAGGAGAGCAAGGAGCCAGCGCTAAATAGTGTGCGCGGCTCCCTGCTCTCTGCACATGTAGCTGCATTACACATCGGGTTAATTAACCCGATGTGTACTGTAGCTAGGAGAGCAAAGCTAAGCGGTGTGCGCTGGTAACTAATGTAAACATCGGGTAACCATACCCGATGTTTACCTTAGTTACCAGTGTCCGCAGCTTCCAGACGCCGGCTCCGTGCAAGCGCAGCGTCGCTTGCACGTCGCTGCTGGCTGGGGGCTGGTCACTGGTCGCTGGTGAGATCTGTCTGTTTGACAGCTCACCAGCGACCATGTAGCGATGCAGCAGCGATCCTGACCAGTTCAGATCGCTGGTCAGATCGCTGCTGCATCGCTAAAGTGTGAAGGCACCCTTGGTCAACATGGGAAAGACAAAGGAGCATTCCAAGGCCATCAGAGACAAGATCGTGGAGGGTCACAAGGCTGGCAAGGGGTACAAAACCCTTTCCAAGGAGTTGGGCCTACCTGTCTCCACTTTTGGGAGCATCATCCGGAAGTGGAAGGCTTATGGAACTACTGTTAGCCTTCCACGGCCTGGACAGCCTTTGAAAGTTTCCACCCGTGCCGAGGCCAGGCTTGCCCGAAGAGTCAAGGCTAACCCAAGGACAACAAGGAAGGAGCTCTGGGAAGATCTCATGGCAGTGGGGACATTGGTTTCAGTCAATACCATAAGTAACGTACTCCACCGCAATGGTCTCCATTCCAGACGAGCCCGTAAGGTACCTTTACTTTCAAAGCGTCATGTCAAGACTCGTCTACAGTTTGCTCATGATCACTTGGAGGACTCTGAGACAGACTGGTTCAAGGTTCTCTGGTCTGATGAGACAAAGATCGAGATCTTTGGTGCCAACCACACACGTGACTTTTGGAGACTGGATGGCACTGCATACGACCCCAAGAATACCATCCATACAGTCAAGCATGGTGGTGGCAGCATCATGCTGTGGGGCTGTTTCTCAGCCAAGGGGCCTGGTCATCTGGTCCGCATCCATGGGAAGATGAATAGCACGGCCTACCTGGAGATTTTGGCCAAGAACCTCCGCTCCTCCATCAAGGATCTTAAGATGGGTCGTCATTTCATCTTCCAACAAGACAACGACCCAAAGCACACAGCCAAGAAAACCAAGGCCTGGTTCAAGAGGGAAAAAATCAAGGTGTTGCAGTGGCCTAGTCAGTCTCCTGACCTTAACCCAATTGAAAACTTGTGGAAGGAGCTCAAGATTAAAGTCCACATGAGACACCCAAAGAACCTAGATAACTTGGAGAAGATCTGCATGGAGGAGTGGGCCAAGATAACTCCAGAGACCTGTGCCGGCCTGATCAGGTCTTATAAAAGACGATTATTAGCTGTAATTGCAAACAAGGGTTATTCCACAAAATATTAAACCTAGGGGTTGAATAATAATTGACCCACACTTTTATGTTGAAAATTTATTAAAATTTAACTGAGCA